>NC_065563.1:8819714-9123095 GCF_022605725.1 Anthonomus grandis grandis | reverse complement strand
AAAAATTCTTATTTTAAATGTACATGATTGCATAAAACACGATTAGCCTAGTTTTACTGTGCAAGAAATTGTTGAAAAATGTTCTCGAATGAGTGGAATTGGAAAGTCCACCATTTTCAAATTGTTGCGGGAAAGAAAAGTAGCAGGTCAAGTGGAATCTCCCAAGCAAAAGCCAGGACGACCTACAAAAGTCCTTGATGAAAATGCTAAATGTATAATTCGAAGAAAAGTTCACTCTTTTTATTTTAAAAAGGAAATACCCACCCTAGACAAAATTTTAATGGAGCTTGGCCGAGATGACAGTATTCCGTTGATAAGTAGAAAACTTTTATGGAAAACTTTAAAAAATATGGATTTTGCCTGGGAAAAGCATAACCGCAAAGCACTTTTACTGGAGAGCGACGAAATTGTTTGTTGGAGACGACAATACTTGAGAAGTATCAAGCAGTACCGCAGGGAGCAAAAGAAAGTTTTTTATCTTGATGAGACGTGGATTAACGAAGGTTATATAGTGCAAAAAATGTGGCAAGACAAAAATATAACCAGTGCTCGCCAAGCTTTCATAGAAGGCCTGTCTACGGGTATTAAAGTACCTTCGGGAAAAGGAAAAAGACTTATAATCACACATATTGGAAGCGAAGAGGGATTTTTAAAAGAAGGTCTGCTAACCTTTGAGTCGACTCGCACAGGAGATTACCATGAAGACATGAACTCTCATGAATGACATGAACTCTCATCAAACGTCTCATGAATGAGACGTTTTCGAGGACTATTTTGGTGAAATGATAAAATTTCTTCCGGCTAATTCGGTGGTGGTTATGGATAACGCAAGCTATCATTCACGGCAAATAGAGAAGACGCCAACTTCAAGTTGGAGAAAGCAAGAAATTATCGATTGGCTGACTGCAAAAGGTATTGCGTTTGAAGCAAATTTGATAAAAAAAGAACTGCTGGCAATAGCAAACTTACACAAAACTCGTTTCATGAAATACGCCGTGGAAGATATAGCCGAAAAATATAATATAACTGTACTGCGCTTACCGCCATATCATTGCGAACTAAATCCTATAGAACTGATATGGGCGCAGGTAAAAGGATTTGTAGCAAGACAAAACACGACTTTTAAAATGAAAGATGTTAAGCTATTGTTTGATCAAGCCATTACGGAAGCGACACCAGAGAATTGGCGAAAAGCAGTCCAGCATGTAATTAAGCAAGAGGACAAAATGTGGGATCTTGACAACCTCATCGATCAGACAGTCGATCCTTTAATTATAATGTCAAGAGGTGATGACACTTCGTCAGATGACGAAGAAGACTACAATCTATTATAATTTAAAATTGTTATACACTGTTCAAAAAGTGCCAGATCCAAAAGTGACATTTTCAACTGTTTTACTCTACATATTATGTTCAATAAATTTGTGAAAAAAATATATTATTCCATTTAAACAAAAGTAACTTTCTAAAGTAAAATAGCATTTAAGTACATTAATTATAAGGTAAAAAACAAGTCCCAGTTGCACGCCTTTGGCGAACCGTTTTCAATGTTTATCAGTGGGTAACAATGGGCAAAACTCATAAATTGACCCAAAACCGGGTGGCACTACCTGCAATCAACGAAAAGAAAGAATTTTACTCTACTATAATTCTTTTTCCATGGAAATAAATCATTTAAATTTGAACTACAGGAGAAGGAGATATTACGGATATGAAAATTCGACTTTATTACAGACGTACCCCGGAGCGCAGACGCAGCCCAAAAGTCGAAGAAGGGAGTCGCGGAAACGGATATCGTCACTCGCCCAACAGCGATTCCTATTCGGGGCCACCCTCTGACGTCAGACGTGGTGGGATCCCCATGGGGGTAAGTAACCCAAAAAAAAAGAGACAGAGAAAAAAGATTAACATATTATTGTATTTAAATTTTTTTTTAAATTTTAATTCAGGGTCCGCCAGTGGGGATGCCGCCCGGCGGTTTCCCGCCCGGTCAGCCGCCCCCGTTCCACGTGGGAGCTCCGCCCCCCAATTTCAGAATGCCGCCGCCCGGGGGTCAGCCGCCGCCCTTTATGCCTCCCGGGTAAGTTTTTTGCGCCTGTTTGCCCGTTTTTTTGACGTTGTTATATTTTATACAGTTCAAACGTCATTCATTTTTATACGTGATAGAGAATTCAAGAAGAATTAGACTCTCATTATAAAATGTTTCTCAGAAATGTTCAATAACAAAGATACAGTGTGTTAAAGTTGAGAATAATGATTTGTTTATTTATCATAACTTTTAAACTACCAGCTCAATTTAAATTAAATTTCGCGTGGAGGTTATTGTAGTGAATTGTCATTTGCTGATAAAGTGATTTTTTTAAAAAATTATCAGTGGCGTAACATACGGAGGGACTTTTTTACTTTGTTTTACTTTTTTTAGGCCTTATGCCGTCCCTCCCAGGACCGTATTTGATCCAATGGCGGGTCCACCGGGTGCCTACGGACCTGGATATGCTGGTAGGCCGCCGCGGGATTACGGTCGACGGGGCAGAGAAAGGACTCCGCCAGGGTAAGAAATTTTAGGAACAAAGCATTTTTTCTAAAATATTTGTTTTCAATCAATTTTATGTAGAGTCCCTACTTTGAACCCCCGTCAGTCCTTAAGAAGTAACGTGACGTTAGGCTTGTGTGTACCAAGTATGCAACCCTGTTGCGAGTTGTGTTTAATGTAATATAAATAACCGTATTGGGAGATTGAAATGATTGACGAGGGTTGAAAATGCGGTCTTGTCATCATAGAATTGTCAAATATAAAGCAAATTATTTCGATTGCTTTATACACAGACTTATAACCAAGTTCGCACAGTCATTGAAATTTAGGAAATCTGATTTTGCCTGTAATGGCAAGACATGGTTCAAATTTATTGATCATTTTATTTCGTTATTGTCATAGTCGTAGGTGACTTTTTTATTTAGTTTTTTGTAGTATGTTTATTTTTGAAACAAAAATTTAAAATTTTTACATTTATGGCTTATAGTAAGTCTAATTAGATATTGCTACTGTGCAAGATTTAATTGAAATTGCACTGGTTCTATTTGCTATTTCTCACATATACATCTTATTTCATTTAAGGGCCCAATAAAAGCCTAAATGCTACTTTTTATTATTTTTATTGGTTTTTCTAACTTACACAAACAACCAAACTCATTACACTTAAAAAATAAGATAATTTTTTTCGCCGATGCCGTATTTTTATTGAATAACAAGGTCGTCATTTTGAAAACTTTATGTAATAATTAAAGATAAGTTGATTAAAACACTTTTTGCTTTATTTCATTTATTAGTAAATCTTTTTTTGTTTTCCTTTTAACTGTTATTTAGATAAGATGCGATAAGGGTAGCCCAATGAATTTTTTATAGTGAAAAGCTGATAGACCGATAAGGTTTCTTAAATAATTATGTTTTAAAAAAAAAGCTGTAATTTTTAAAACGCCTTTAACTTTGTTGAACTTTTTTTACTTTTGTTTTTTATGTCACAATTTATTTATTTTTGTAAGCAATATTTTAATTTCTGGATCAAATTATCTTTGTTCTTGTCAGAGTCAACTTTTATCTAAATAATAAAATGAAAATCAGGCATTCGCCTTACCTATTTACTATGAATATAGCAGAAATAAGCATAAAAGTCGAATAATACTAAAAAATCACAAAAAATGTAATAACTCCTAAACTAAAAAAAATCGGATCATATCCATGGGGGTGATTCGGATTCCCCTAGGGTTGCTCTATCTCTGGGCGCTCGCTTGACACTCTTTTTTGGGACACCCTGTATATATCATTCCCTGAAAGTCAGATGCAAACTGCACAAAGCTGTTTTAATACTGACTTGAATCATATTAACAATTTTACCAAAAATCACAATTTAAAACTTAACCCTTCTAAATCGTTCGTAATATGTTTTGGTGGTACCAAACTAAAATTTAAGAGGGTGTCCGAGAATTTTGTTCCTAAAATAAATGATACACGCCTTCCAATAGTGAAGGAAGTTAAAAATGTAGGTATTTATCTGGATTCTGGACTATCTTTTAATGCACATGTGAAGCGAAACTAGGTAGTGCCTATATGCGTTTGAGGAAACTCTGGAGCATTAAGAAATACAGGGTTAATTGCCAGTAATTGACCAGAAGCCAGTGCTTGACCATTTTTATAATTTACCGCCTAAAATAAGAAAACGCCGTTCTTTTTATCCATTTTGATTGGGCTAATAGGACGGTGTGCGCTATAGCTTCTTTTTATTAAAGCAAACTCCGGCAAGAATTGTTTTAAAAAATACTGGATATATTAAAAAACGCAACTAACTACTTGATTACAAATAAAATGGAAAAGTTAAAAATAAAGTAAAAGGTTTTAAACGGTAAAACGATGACGATGAAATGAGTGCGCTACTCCCGATAATCTTAATACGAATTATAATAATTTTCACACACGAGCCAATTTGGTTGTTCGAAAAAAGGCTGATACCACAAAAAAAATGCTGATCTGGCTGCGGAAAGTCTGAAGGTTTTTACGAGTTGCATGAAATTGATATTTTGTCCATTTAATAAAACTACAAACAGGCCGCTGGCGCCACTGAGGCGGTTAAGGATTGTACAGACGGTCAATCATACAACTCTTATTGCCAGCCGCAATTTTCTAGCAGTGACTAGTTTCTAGTGTGTTTATAATTTTACAAAGTAAGGGTGTTTCGCGCGTGTGGATTTACTGACTTAAATAAGAAGCAAGATAAGTAGACACTGACCTTAAAATCTCTTCATATCTTCGCCATCATTAGCTCTATGTGTATAGTTTTATTTTTATTATTATTAAATATAGAAAAAAAGACTGGTCAACTACTGCTTTTTAAAAATACACCAGTTGTTGACCAAGTTGTCAAAAACTGGAATTTTACGTAAAATAAGGAAATTCATTGCTTCTCTATTTAAAAAAATTAAAGATTTTTAAAGAAATACATTGCTATTAAAAACATTCAGTCTTTTTGTTGATGATTTCCAGGATTTAACCACTTTTTTATAGTGGTCAACAAATAGTGATTCATATCACTTGATAGAAAATGCCAACATATATATTTTTTTTTTTTTAGAACATGGCTGCCAAATCAAAAAAGGTCTTTTTCAAATATAGCGAGGAAGACCTAACTAAAGCTATATCTGATGTAAAACTAAAAATATGTGGTGTACGTGAGGCGGGAAGAAAATATAATGTGCGCCATTCCACAATTATAAATAAAATTAAGAATAACAATATTTCTGGTACAAGAAAAATGGGTCCACAACCATGTTTAACCCATTTGATCCTAAAACTATATTTTTCCGAATTTGTATATTTTTTTCTTAAAAACGGTCAATAGAAGGACCCATAAGTCGAGAAAAAATCATGATTTTTTTTTCAATTTCCAGTTTTGGAAAAAACGGCGGTCCTTTTAAAAGGACGGTAAGATAAAGGGGTACTATTAGAAAAATAAGTAAAGACTTAAAAATATGTTTATATATCTTACAAAATTCTTACCAAAATCCTTAAAACTTAAACTTAAAAACTAATTTGTATGATAGTCCACAAAACAGTTTTTTGGGTGAAGACCAACTTCACATTTTTGGCACACAAAATTTGCTCTTTTGTGGCACACAGCACATTTCCGCTGACTCTCGTGATATGTAACTAAATGATCTAGTCTATCGTAACGTGAGAATTGGAATGCAGTTTTTGGCAATTTCGAAGGTCCTCTCTTAGTTGTTTTCCTGTCCGTTTCGAGCAGCTGTGTCCCTAGGTCCCTTCTAAACTGAAGTTGGTCAAGAGTACCACCATTATTCCTATGGAGTTGCCACGAGTTTTGTGAGGCCGTGTCTACACAGTGGGAAAATAACGGAAAATACCACTTTTTACCTCGTACTGAAACTCTATATTGGCTTATGTTTTGGTCACTACGGTCTACACCTCCCATATTTTCGTTGTATGCCTTGATCAACTGAGGCTGATCTATATAAACATGCTTTTTTTCAGCCTGTGAAAATCGTTTGACCTTATTTACTGGCAAAACTGAACATGCATTGGTGGCTAAAGTAACAACGCTGTTGTCATTCAAATGTACCTCGTGTCTTTTTCTTCAGAACTGCTGCATTGCTAAATGGAGATTGTGGGATCCGATTTTCACGTATAGTACCAGTTGCCTTGATGTTCCTCAAGTTTAGCTCCTTTAGAAGTGACAAAGATGTGAAAAAGTTGTCAAAAAATATGTGAAAGGGCTGGTAAGGCATTTTCTGTAAAACATCTGCATATTGGAGAACAACTGACGCTCCCAAACCCAGGTGTTTATATTTGTCCGGAATTGTTGTCGACGCACCTTGGTAGGGATCAAAATAAACAATGTATCCAAGGCGTAGGGTACCTACCCAAAATTTATACCCCCACCTTATAGGCTTGCCTCGAATAAATTGCTTACCGCTATGTCTCCCAAAATACGGTATCAAGGCTGTGATTCTCTTCAACTGGGGCATAATCAAAAATCTTTTTATTTAGGCTCTTGAAAAGAGGACGCAGTTTAGAGTACTTGTCTTTTTTATCAAGGGAAGTATTATCACTGCAATGAAGATTACTCATTATGAATTGAAATCTATCTCTGGAAATAGCGGCTAATATAAGTTTACTCTGGGTATCGTTGCAATTTTGCCAATACATATGTCGCCTTGGAACAGTTGTATATCCACTGACAAGTAACACCCCTATGAAGCAGTACATCTCGTCTGCAGTAACGTTACCGGGGCGGTTTTTTTGCTGTGCATAAATATTGGTAAAATTGACAATTTCTCCTACCAAGTTCTCATCAAAGAACAGCTTGAAAATATTTCCAGGGGAACGATTGCTTTGTGCAGTTTGAACTGATTGCCATTGCATAAACGTAGACTCTAAATCTTTATTGACAGTATAGTCAAACGTCTTTATGTGTTTAGGTCGCCTTTCAACAAAAGTGGACAGTGGTAGATCGTCATCACTGTCCCAGTCGTCTTCACCTTTCCGGGTAAATTATTTGGTACTACATCGTCTTAAGCCCCAGAATATTCATCGGTATTGCAGTTTTCGTTGGCATTTTCGGGTGGAAAAATTGTAATGCCTGTAGGAATGTCCGACGTAGAGTCATTCTCCAATTGCTCTAAGATTTCTGCCATAAGTAGTGGCTTTTTCCAGTACCTGTAAAAAACCACATAGTAGTATATAATCCTACTGTCCTTTTAAAAGGACTCGTTTAATTGAACGCTCCTGGATTGATCAAGAAGTGTGAAACATAACCACAAATATATATAATGTGACACTGGCGAGATCTTCAAACCGTCAGCTGAATCATAAAAATACAGGTTTCTTTTTGAAATCCTTTTAAAAGGACGGTAGGCATAAATGGGTTAACCAGTGATGAAGAAAAAATTGTTAAATGGGTTATAAGCAATGCAAAAAAAAAGGAATTCCGTTAAATAAAAATGCTCTTTGTCAAACAGTTGCCGATATTGTCCGCGCGGATGGGCGCGAAACTCCATTTAAGGATGGTGTTCCAGGCGATAAATGGTTCCAGCTTTGTCTTAAACGTCACCCTCAACTGAGTCAACGACATGCTGAATCTATTAATCTTGCCAGGGCAGCTGTCACCGAGCAAAGCATTAGAAAGTGGCACAATGAAATAAAAGAGTACCTAGAAACAGAAAATTGCCTGGATATATTTGAACATCCAAGAAAAGTCCCTAATTGCGACGAATCCGGTTTCGAGTCAAATCCCAAGTCCGGACTAGTGCTTGGACCTAGAGGAATGAATGAAAAATTTTTATCAAATAAAATCGGGTTCTAAGAAGGAACAAATAACAGTCCTTTTTACTATATCAGCAGATGGTAACCTTTATGGTAACCTTAATGTTGGTTCTTCCTTATGAAAGGATACCGGCCGAAGTTTGTCGCAGCACACCACCAGACTTGATAATTGGACGGTCACGTTTCACAATTTGTTACCAAAACCAAAAGAAATGGGGGTTAAATTACCAGTACTCTATCTAGTTGATGGTCACAAATCGCACTTTACTTATAACCTTTCCAAATTCTGTAAGGCTTATGGTATTTTGTTATTTGCTTTATACCTTAATGCACCTACATTTTACAGCCGGCAGATGTCTCCTTATTTAGGCCTTTAAAAAATAATTGGAGAAATACTGTTCTTAACTGGAAACGAAAAAACTATAACAGTCCATTTACAAAGGCAGTCTTTCCAGCTTTGCTGAATGTTGCAGTGGCTGACATCTCCGCAGAAACAATCAAAAATGGGTTTAGAAAATGTGGGCTGTTCCCATTTAATGCTGATGCAATTGATTGTGCAAAATGCATGAACGATGAATCACGACGTCCGAAAATAATGGATTCAAATGAAGAACCTGATAAAGCTAGTAAAGCTTCTGAATTCGACGTGCCGCATTTATTATCCTTAGCATCAACAATGTTACCTAAAAGAACTAATCAATTTAGGGAAGCTTTAGCTGCCACAGGAAAGTGGAGAGGTGAAGAATCTGCTAAGGAGTTATTTTAAGTTTGGAAAAAACTGAGATTGCGTTGTAAAAATGCCGAAATCTAAGAAAACATAAACGGTGACCAAAATACTCTACCTTTGCTAAAATAGTTGAAATTCAACAAAAAACTCCAATGAAACTACCAAATTTACATCAACATCAAAGAGATTCTTCACCACATTCAACTAGTGTAACACCAAGTACATCACATTCTCAAAATAGAACTCTCAATAAAATCAATTCTGATGGATATAAGGAGTCATCCTGTTATTTCTCTCCTTCTCAGCCTAGTTCTTCAACACCTAATAACTTCGTTCCTAAAAACGTCTCTGGTAAAACCTCAATGTCCTGTTTTAGGTTCATATTTACGCGGTACTATTGATGTCGATTCACGAAATATTAGTTCGGCATTTTTAGATTATATTTTATGGCCTGAAAAAAATGAGTCCATGGCTAAAACAAAATATAGAGAAAGGTTGCCATATGCTGCGACGTCAAAAAAATGCATTTCATTTCATGAAGAAAAGGAGGAAGCAAAGACACAAAGAGCACTTATAAGAAAAGGAAAAAAAGAAGAATAATTAGAAAAAGCAGTAAAAGCACCACCAAAACAAAAAAAAATTAAAAAGATCTCAGATTTAGAAAGTGAAAATGAAGAATGGAGTTCTTCGAGTTCAAGTAATGAGGATTTGCCAGAAGGCTTCAATGACCTAAGAAGAAAAGGAGAATTTATTATTGCTGTTTTTCCTGGAAAGAAGAAAACATATATTTATGTTTGTATAATACAGAACTTTTTTATTAAAGAAGAAATAGAGGTTCAGGCCTTAAGACCAACCGGGGATTGTAAGACTATTTTTTCTGTTATTAAAAATGATGTGCTATTGATACGTCTCACATAGTAGGTGTATTGGAAACCCCAGAACTAATCGGTACCAGGGATAGAATTAAATATAAGTTTTCTAAACCTATTTCTGTTTAAAACCAAACCTTTAATAAAAATCTTCGAAATTTGTCTTGTGTTTTATTACAAGTGCCGTTTGGCGTATGAATTTGTTCAATAAAAGAATGGTCAATTACTGGAAAATATAGTGATTAAGTATTAGTATTGGTCAATTACTAGAAATTGTGGGTCTTTTCAATCTATTATTTTCTTTTTTTTTTACTTTATAAAGCAAGACCGATTTTTTTTATACTTAGCATGAATCCTAATATAAAATGGTAAAGCGAAAATACATTAAATATCTATTTCTCAAAGTTTTCCTTAACTGGTCAATAACTGGACAATTGACCCTATACCGTCAAAGACAAAATATTTTCTCTGTAACAGTTTGGTCTTGTCTATTATGGATTATGGAGGTAGTGTTTACGGAAGAGCACTAACAGCGGAAACGGCAAATTCAATTCAAAAATTACAGAACTCCTGTTTACGTTTTTCTTTTAATATAACATACATTACGCCTCACTTGAATAGGCTTTCCATTTTATCAATGACTAACAGGCGAAAATGTCATTCGCTCAGTTTTGTGCATAGAGTTTTAAAAACTGGTCAGCCATCTTATTTGCGTCAGTTATTTTACTGTAGTCGACATAACCATGATACAAGGCATATAAATAATTTCTTAATTCCGCAACATAAAACTGCGGATTCAGTTACGTAGCTATTAAGTTATGGAATGAACTAGCGGACGAAATAAAAACATAAACATTTACATTTATAAAGAGTGTTAAATATAGCTTATTGACCAAACAAGCAAATATCTTGTGATTTATATATATATTTTTTTTGTATTTCTTGTTACATCATTATAAGTACAAATAATTGGTTTATAAAAAATAAAAATTGAATCCCTCCATTATTTTTTAATTGAATGTGGATGTGATTGAATTGATATGTGTATCACAGGTTATTGCTTTGAATAAATCTATTATAGATTTCTAATTAATACAATACAAATTGCGTGCATCTACGGTTTCTTTTAGCTTTTTAAGTGAAATAATTTAAGAGAACTGATTACTCCGTGTGTTCATACATAAAAGTTTTAAGGATTTTATTTTATTTTGTTTTATTGTAAATCTAGGTTTAGGTTTTATGTAGACTTAGGTTTTAATTTATGTAAGTATAATATTTTTGTATTAGACACTTTTATATTGCTGAAAATAGTAGATTTATACTTTTAACGGGTAGCATGCCGCAGATATATCGACATCTTTGTGGTGTTGCATGTATCTGTGCATCGGTTTTTTTATAATCGCGATGCTTTCCTTATTTGTCCTTTTTCGAATGATAAGATTATTTCTGTATTACTTACTGTATTTTATGTGTATATTTTAAACAAAGGCGATGGAGCCAAATCCAATTTTGCCACCACAATAATGGCGTCCTATCGTTTTGCGTAACACTACTGCGCTTGGTCCGTAAACACCTCTTTATCTCGTCTAAGATGCGAACTATTTTTATGATTTATTTATTGAAATTGGTCGGACAGAGGACTGAACGGTCCGTTGGCTTTTTAGTGAAAGATCTTAATCGTACTTTATTAATAAAATGAAATTTAAACTAAATTTTTCTTAAAGGGTCATCGATGACCCCCTGGCGGCCTTCAACCGCATTCTAAGAGAAAAGGACGAGAAACGTGCGCGACAACAGGCGCGTTTGGCGGCCGCGCGACGCAGCTGGAGCCGCAGCCGTAGCAGAAGTTTCAGCAGGTCGCCGCCCCCGAGGAGTCCCGGGAGGCGGCGCAGGGCGGGCAGCAGGAGTCCCCGGAGACGGCACTCGAGGAGCCGAAGTCCGTTCACCATGAGCCGGTAAGTTTTATTTGTTTTGAGTGTTTTTTCGGAGGGGTAAAATAGGGTTGTTCTTCCTTGTTTATATGTCATAAATAACATGGTTTATTCGTCATGAAATGATTTCGTGGCTTTTTTCGGACAAAAAACGGGGACTCTTATGGGAAAGGCTTTTGGGCGAGTGGTGTTGGATAGGCGGCGCACCTGGACAGGAATTTTCTATTTTTTTTCAAAATTTCATACTGTTTGGCCACCTGGAGCATGGAATTATGGCGGCGTTGTCGCTTCCACGTAAAATTGGCAACTTCTCCTTCACCGAAACACGCTCAATAATACACCTTTTGATATACCACTGGAACAATGCCAATGGAAATGTCTTCTAAAGAATGTTTAGAACAAAAAAAGTCCATACCTTTAACCCTCGTCAATTGTTCAGCGACTGTAACAAATAATTGTGGTACAGTATTGTGACACAAGATGAACATATTATGTCACAAAGCAGAAAGTGGTTTATAGTTACAGATGTTCTTGTATAAAAGAGCATCAAATTTATACAAATCGAATTATAATGCATATCTGTAGACTAAATACTTGTGAATCCCGCTGCTTGAGTGGAATTTATTTATGTTGGGCTGTGTATTCAGGCTTTTAAAAGACTTGTTTTCAGGCTTCTTGGAGTCCATTTAATTTTGCCAATCCCACTAATAAAAATTCTTTTACTCTAACTGAATTTTGTGCAGGACAGCTATTTTGTTGAAAATATACTGATCTCAGGTCTATATCCGGAAGGAGTTAAATGGCAGGAAGAACTTGATTTCGTAGCAACTCCATGTATTTCTGGGCGTTCAAGGTACCATCAACGAAAAATGGCCCAATAATATGGTCGCCCAAAATCCCGTCCCAAACACTCAACTTTTGAGGGTACTGAGTACGGAACTAAACACTTCTGTGCTCGATTTCCTGAAACCAGTAAAGAATAATGGAAAAGAGGATTCATCTGAAAACAAAATATTTTCTAAGAAATTTTCATTTTCATTTGCCTTTTCCATCATGCTTTCACAAAATGCCATTCTGTGCCACTAGTCTTTAGGAAACACCTGCTCGGTTTTGGAATTTATAAACTATTTGTATCCATGTTTTTTCCAAATACCCGTCACAGTTTTTTGGTGAATACCCAGTTCCTCTCCAACACTTCTGCTCGATCGTGTTGAATCCAAAATTAAAGCACTACAAACCATTTAGTCCCGCCGCTCTATTTCCTGGACTCTTTCAATAACTGGTTCTTCAGCTGTGACAATTTCTACATTGTTGGAGGCAAAAAGACGTCCCAAAATTTGACACGACATTTACAATAATAGTTTTAGCACAATGAATCGGTTTATTTTGAAAACTTACCGAGAATAAATCCCTGCATTGTACTGCTGAATTGCCCCCATAAGACCATTTAATCAATTGAACTTTTTCAGGAGGGGTATAAACAGCCATAATGATAAACATTAAAAAAAAATTAAAAAGCGCTTTAGGACTCAACGGTGCAATCAAACAGCAAAATTAGATCTGCTGATTGTGCCATGCCCAAAAAAACCAATCAGACGATCGGAATCCGCCGCGCCGCTTCTCAACAGATAGAAAGTAAACGAGAAGCAATGTTTCCATTTATAATGTCTATGTGTAGTCTTCTATTCGCCAACCTGTATATTCCTGTTGTAGTTGTTTAGTTAGAGTTATAATCCGGGAGGCGGCAGCAAAATTTTGGTTACATCGCGTACTAATATGAATTGTTAAAAATTAGTCGATTCTTATGTAGTCTTATGTTAAACGGAAAATTGGCCAGTTTAAATGTTGACCGAGACAGTAATTAATTATCGAATAATTAAAAATTCGATGTATACATGAACATGGACAGTAAACGACATCACGAATCGTAATCTTACGATAGCTCAGCCCATAACACAGCGTTAACCGTCATTTCTTAAGAGGTGCATTTAAACGAAAATTTGCTACATTTCGTATCGATATGAGACTGTGGCGATTGAACATTTTCTAACAAAAAATGGTATGGACTTGCCAGTGATAAACGAAACCAGTGAAAAACTCCATCAGCCACTCCGTGAATGAAAAAAGCTTCCACTAGAAAAAAACAAGGACGAACAGATGACAGACACATTTCCAACTCGCATGGATAACGTAAATTTATTCGAGGTGGTGTATTTGTTAATGTTGATTCAAGTATTTTACTTCAAATAAAATTCTGTAGAAGAGGAAAGGACTTGTTTTCACCGTAGTTAACTTTATATCATCTGACGCATTACAATAAAAAGTAGTCTCATTCCAAAGGTAGAAAACAAGTTTTAATTTTTTGAGTATTGAAGTTTGTTTTCGTTTTCATATTGTAACGATATTGGTAACGCCGCTGGTGCCACGGAATGACACAAGCGAGCACACCGAACGACATCTCTGCGAGACTGCGTGAAATGTGAACGAGAATCTTCCGGAACAATGTTCTGCCGAGTATATAAGAAGCCGCATCGACGATGGAAGTCAGTTCAGTGAAGTAAAGTCCGGAATATTTGGAGCGGACATAAATTGTTCTAAATAAATACGGTGTATATTTCTAGCAGTCTTAAGTGATCGAGTTTAGTAGAGTAGAGAGGTTGTAAATTAGTGAAGTTTTTCGCTCGTACGAACTGCCAACAAACTTCACACTCACTATCATCATCACTACTATGACAACGAGCATCTTGGACATCTTTAATTGTGGGACGCAATTCGAATGCTACATCTTTTAAGCATTTTTTTACTTCAAAAGCCCGAGTTCTTTAGCTAACGTACATGTATCTAGGTTTTTTTAGTATCGTCGAGAGTTTGAGGCCTCATTTATTGACTGAGTCACAGATTCAGAATGCCACATTATAACGTTATGTCTCGTCTTACTAATACAGGGTGCGGCATAATTATCTCCCTGTTTTTAAGGCGTAATAAAAGAAATTTTATTTGAAATACAAAGATTTTATTTTTTTATTTTAAAAGTACAACTAAAACAGGTTTTGAAGAGAATATCTGGCAAGTGCCGTCCACCATTATCGAAGCACTGGTGCAAGCGACTTCTGAAGTTTCGCATAACTCTTGCAAGCATTTCTTGGGGTATTCTGCGAATTTCCAGGCGGATTGCATCCTTTAGTTGTCTAATAGTCCGTTGGACGATGTTTGAAGACTTCAGCTTTTAGGTAACCCCACAGAAAGAAGTCGCAGGGCGTTAGGTCGGGCGAGCGTGCAGGCCAAGAAATATCGCCTCTCAGGGAGAGCAAACGTCCGGGGAACATGTCTCTCAATACTTGCATTGAAGCTCGAGATGTGTGAGCTGTTGCCCCATCTTGCTGAAACCAGGCATCTTGCACATTGAGTCCTGCAAAGGCTGGGGCGAAAAAATTGTGATTCATCGCTATACAGCGTTCCGAATTGACAGTAACAGCGTGATTTTCTTCTTCAAAGAAGTAAGGGCCGATTATCCCCATTTCAGACACGGCGCACCTGTGTCTGGTACCAACTGTCACTTTTTCACTATGTAGAGGCTTCTCGTGTATCCCTCTCGGATTATCAGCGGCCCAATACCGAAAGTTTTGCTTGTTTACCCAGCCAAACAAGTAAAAATGTGCCTCGTCACTAAAAAAAACTGCGCCCTGAGGTAAATTTTGAAGCATAATTTCACATGCAGCACGTCGATTGTTCCAATCACGTTCTGATAATTCCTGTGCCAGAACCATCTTATATGGATGAAAACGAAGATCCTTGTGAAGAATTCTTCGCACAGTGCGGTCAGATCAACGAAAGGCAGCTGCGTGTCTCCGTGCAGAACGTCTAGGCACCGTCTATAGATTACAACAAGTCAAACCACTCGAGCGGCCCTGAAATCGATTGCCCCACCCCCCGTTCCTCACCTCGCCTTGCATCGGCTGGGTAGAACCCAGGTTTAGTTTTCGCAAGTACGTTAACTTGTGTGCATCCGTTTCGCGAGAGAGTTTTTGCTTGTAGCGTTTTATACAATAATTTGGTTACTTACTACTTGTATAAATATAATTACCCAGTAATAAAGTAGTATGTATTTCATCCCTATATGTTAAATATTTTGTTCTGTATTTTGTGTTTTACATAAAAGCATTACAATCTTAAAAAATAGTTTATTATTTATTTTCTCCCCCTAATGTTACTGGAATAGTTTTAGCCGATTTTACAACCTATTATCCCAAACCAACATACCCCACTTCTTTTTGTCGGCCACCAATGTCGGCGTTTAAGACCCGGTAAATTTTGATATTTTAACATATTTTATATATATTTACTATATCCACAAATGAATACAAAGTATATAATTTACAAAACTACTTATTTAGCGCTTATTATGATAATTGTTTGTTATTCTTTTGCGCTTTTGTATTTTTAAAACGACCTAATTCAAAAATTAAAATAACCCATACCGTATTTAAATTATTTTATATTTTTTAGTGCGTTTAAATGTGTTTTTTAATTGTTTATTTATTTAGACTTTAGATTTATTTTTTGAATATTCATCTCTAAAATTTCAACAAATATTAAGTAAAAACTTGTATTTTTTGATAAGACTCCTAAAAATGTAGCAAATTTAAACAATTCAACAAATAAGGTTTTTTTCAAATTCACTTTTTATATATTATATTTGACTTAAAAGGCAGCCATTTTGAATCCGCCATATTAAACGCTTCCAATTTATTTAAAAGTTCAAATTCATTGAACTGATCAAAACTTCTAGATACACCAATTTTAGAAAAGGGAAACTCAAAAACATTTTAAAAACTGTCCTTGTTATCGAAAGCCAAGCACCTACAAAATTTGAAAACAATCTGACAAGTAGAAGTTATAGTTTAAATAGAATTCTTAGATTTGTTATATACATACATACAAACATTGCTACATAAAGGCAAAGAAGTGAAGCTAATATAAAAAATGTGTAAAAACGTTAATAATTAAGAAACACTGTCATATAAACACATTCTATTCCAGTCCCATAAAAAAAGTTCTTATTTTATGACTTAAAATACTTCTTATGAATACTCCTCGTATAAAAATAATCAGCGCGCCTCAGAATTTGCTTTCATCGATATTTACGATAAACCCTGGTAAACGCTCGTACGCAGCAAACAGCGGGATTCAAAAGAAGGTCAATTTTGCTTTAACACGGGCGGCATAGGAAGTGGTCTGACTTGTTGTAATCTATAGACGGTGGTCTAGGTGACCGTAAAAATGAGCGTCTCACAGTAGTGATGCGAAGAGTCTGGATGAATCGTCCGTTCAATCCGAATATCAAATTATTCCGAATCAATCCGGATATCTAAATCGTCCGGATACACGCCGCCCGTTCGACCGACAATGAAATAAAAGCTTGTACGAGGCTCACGAAGTTCCACGTTCCACCGGCTAAGAGAATCCGAATTAAATCGTCCGGACAAATAACCCGGCAATCGGCAATATCGTCGCGGGGCCTTGTGTAAATATTGCTTTATCTATCCTTATTGTACTCATTTAGAAACATAAGAGACAATACGAGAACGCCCAAACTTTTTAAGGGTCGCCTGACCTTCAGAAGTTTTTTTGTAAACAAAGCATTTTTGTATTGATATTTTGCATCGTTTAAAATACACTTGATTTATTACATACAAAATTAGCTATTTTAGTTTTAACATCAAGTAGAAATCCGTAAAAACGAAATGTCTAATGGGTTGCATAATGCATACTTCATATTCGAAAAACAGCTATAAAAAACGTTTATCGGACGGTCGAGCATCAAGCCCGAAGGCCGAAACATGGCATAATTTGCCGAACGGGCGAGACATCGAGCGGATAAATTAATCCGGATGAAAAAAACGAATTTTCAATTCATCCGAATCAATACTGTCCGGATATTGAATTAATCCCGATTTTTACAACACTATCTCACAGTCTCGATGTTTTCGGGTGTCCGAGCTGTCCGTGGCCGTCCACCTCCTTTTTTGATAACAGATCCAGTTTCTCTGAAGTTCTTGACCCACAACACAATTGATTTTCGCTCCGGGACTCCTTCATTTCGCGGAATTTGGAACCTTATCCGGAACGCTCGTTGCGCACTATAACTGACCGATTTTCGCGGAGATACACTTCCACGGCGAATGCGCGCTGTGCGTTGGTCCACATGATGCTTCAGACTAAAACATGTTTAAACAAAACTGTACTAGCGTCTGCCGCCTGGAAATCACTGTGCCTCTGCAGTCAGATGTGTGGTGCTACGTTGCCGCTATTCATATTAAAATACCGACTGCATATGTTGCGCGCCGCGCCGGCAGCTCTGAGAGATATTTTTTAAGGTGGTAGTTGGTTAAAAATAAAATAGTTTTGTGTTAAATGGAGAATTCTTTTATTAATTATTTTTTTAAAGGTTATATCGCTACGTACAGGGTACAGTAATAGGTCATTATGTACCTATTTTAGTACCTATACCTAATTTATATGGATTTTTCAGTTTTGGTTATTAATGTTAAATAGTTGTCCTTCCTTATATACTAAAATGGGTGACATTTAACATTAGTGCAATCGGAATTACATTACAAAATTAATTAATATGATGAGAATAACCTAATTTAAGTCAATTCCAAAAAGAAAAAATGAGGAATTTTAATTTTTTATTATAATATTAATGCGCAAAAATGTTTTGTTCATTCTAACGGGTTTGGGGTAAGGGGGCGCGGCGCGCCTGGGTTGGAGTGAGACTTGATTTTAGAGTTGGATCTCAAAACGGATATCGACCGTGGGTTGGAGCCTCCCATCGGTTGGGTTAGTGTCTTTTGAGCCGCGTACCAGGAATATTAACTTTATTTATTACTTTTTTTCGTTTTCACTTAATTTTTCCGCATTTTTTTCCTTTAAAAAATAAAAATATTATACAATACCTCTCCTCTTTAAATTTTTTTCAAAAAACGTTTACTTTTGATTGCACTAATATTAAATAGACCCCTAAAATGAGTTAAGAATTGATAAAGGTACACTATCGGACAAAAGTAGAGAAACTTTTTAAATTTGC
This sequence comes from Anthonomus grandis grandis, assembly GCF_022605725.1. Classification (NCBI taxonomy): domain Eukaryota; kingdom Metazoa; phylum Arthropoda; class Insecta; order Coleoptera; family Curculionidae; genus Anthonomus; species Anthonomus grandis. The sequence goes on along the minus strand of NC_065563.1, from coordinate 9,104,647 downwards.
GTTTTATTTGAATACTTCAACACTAATGCAGTTCTACACATAATGAAAATCAACAATAATTGTTAAGACTTAATTTGTATAAAGTAAAATAAATTGTAGAAGAAAATTCTAAGATTTAATTTAATTAAACAAAATATTTATGAGACAAAAGTAGAGAAACTAAATTTTATTCCAAAAGTACAAGTTATTTCTTATTTCTATCTTAGAAAAATTAATAGTAAGTAGAGTATCCCTTATTGGCAATCACCTCGCGGCATCGATTTGGCATGGATTGCAACAGTTTCATAATGGTTTCCTCTCCAATAGAATTCCAGGAATCTTGTAAAACTTTTATAAGATCATTTTTATTACTGATCTGATGTTGCCTTACACGCCGGTCTAGTTCCTCCCAGAGGTTTTCAATCGGGTTAAGATTGGGACTTTGCGCAGGAAAGTCCATAACCCTAATATTTTCCGATAAAAACCAATCTTTGACAACCTTTGATTTATGTTTGGGGTCGTTATCTTGTAGGAATATCCAAGTCAAAGGTAAATTATCCTCAGCAAAGGGTAGCATTACATTTTGTAGGATGTCTAAATACACAAATCGATCCATGATACCCTCAATGATGTGTAATGGTCCTGTACCGAACCCAGAGAAGCAACCCCATACCATGCAGGAGCCACCACCATGCTTTACCGTAGGCTGTGTATATCTTGGATCGAATCTTTTGCCTTGTGGTCGATGTACCCATGAGATTCCATCGGACCCAAACAAATTGAACTTACTTTCATCAGTAAAAAGAACTTTTTTCCAGTCGTTGGTTGTCCAATGCAAATATTTTTGTGCAAAGTTGAGTCGGGCCTTCTGATTCTTCTTGCTAATAAACGGCTTTTTAGCGGCTCTTATACTAAATAATCCTCCTTCCCTCAGTCGTCTTTGTATGGTCTTAGAACTAACATTAACACCAGGTAATTCACTTAAAATTTTATTTGCTGATTTGTGAGGATCAGACTGGGCAATTCTTTTTATCATCATTTCCATGTGTTTGGTTGTTTTTCTTGGGCGGCCACTTTTTTTAATGCTTTTTGTTGAATTTCGTGTTTTAAAATTAGAAATTGTCTTGCTAACAACGGACTTATGCAAATTAAGCGTTTTACTAATGTCTACTTGTCGTATACCACTCTTGTGTGCATCAACTATTTTTCTACGAAGGTCTTCAGACAAATATCTTCCGCGAGGCATGTTGATTAAAAAAACTATGCAAAACTATCAACAGAACTCACGTAAAGCGAACTAAATACTAAATTTGGACGATTGATATTTAGGTTTCTCTACTTATGTCCATCCGAAAATATTTGAATTCTTTTATTGTAAATAAACAACTGATAAGAGGCATGTAAAATGCGGTAAAAAAACGCAGTTGTTGAGAACTACAATATTTGTAGTAAATATTTAATTTAAATACATGGTTTCCGTAAATCAAAGAATTTTTAGAAGTTTCTCTACTTTTGTCCGATAGTGTACCTACTTCGATTTCATTGAACTCATAATGTAATAAAATCACATGCCATTATTTTATTCAACCATTCATGAGATAAATGTGTTAAAAATTGTGCTTGCTATGACTAGGAAACTGTGCAGGATTCTAAAGATGGTAAAAACATATTGCACTTTTCTGAATGTAACCATTAACCTTTGAATTGCTAATGTTTAGGATTTTCAATTTACCATTCTATATAGGTATTAATTAGGCACAGCTTTACACATCTTTTATGTATATGCGCAATTTGCTATTTTAATATATTAATATTATTAAACCGTAACCCTAATGATATTTACGTCGTTATTCTTACTTCTATGCATTTTTAAATGTTCTTTCCAACAATTTCTAATATGAACACTTCTTCACAATGCAAACATTTAAAATTGTCAGTTCTAATTCTTAAATGAGGAGCTATCTCTTCCCGTAATTCCGGATGAAATTTCTTGACATGCACTCGTAAATGAGCTCGAATATAACCTACTTAATATGAATAAATAAAAATCAAAAATTACCTTTATTTATCAAACCTACCCAAGCAAAAAAACTGTACCTCGACTAATAATTTTTCTTTATCGCATTCAAAAAGACCCTGCGCGCCAAAATCACTTTATATCAATACTTCCTGCCTCCGAAAAATCCTAATGAGAAGTGCGAGTCTGCGAGACTGCGAGCGAGCATATGCATGCATAACTCACCCAGAATGCGTTTTAATCATAAAATATGATACCTATCTTTAATGAAAGCGGCAACATTGGCTATGCTCTGCCGCGAGAGCGAGCGCCGGCGGCACAAGGAACGGTGGTTCCGCAGACGCTAGTCAAAACTGTTTCCCATACGGCTCTTAGTGGCGGTACCCCCACTATTCTGCGAGGCCGCACGGCATTACGAGGGAAAGTTAAAAATAGGGAGACAGTTATGCCGCACCCTGTACTTTCTTTGCGCAACCATATATACAACATACAACCAATATGCAAGTAGGCATAGTTGTCTTGTCAATTGATGCCGGCTTTGAAAGCTGCGTATTACTGTGCTCTTAATGGGATATTTTGACATCTGTAGTGATAGTGCTGAGTGCTGAATAGATGCCAGGTGCTGTTTAGGAAGCAATCAAGTTGATGCGACGACTGGCTTCAGATAATTATTCGGTTGTGAGGTTAAAAATTCCCTTTAACCCATTGCGGGCGTTAATTCCCTCTGAAGACTTTGAAAATTAATTTAATCTGTTTCAATAAAGTAAACAAACATAAAAATTAATTTCTGACCAATTCTTACCTTCTGACAGATTACCTATTATTTGAACAAAATATTATGTTTTATTATCAATGTTTAGCATACTGTTAAAAAGGCCATTAATTAACGATTTTTTTAAAATTAAATAAAGCTCTTAATTCCTGCTACTTTTTGTTTTAATTAAATTTTGATGTTGATTTTTTTTTCAAAAGAATTACTGACTTTGTTAAATAAAAAACCTCGTATGTCCCTTTAGGACAATCAGTCGAAGCAAAACCTGTTAACTATTTAAATACCCTAGATTAGAGAATATTATTTTCAAAAATCGTAATTTTATTGTCACTAATAAACAATGTGTGATAATATAAAATATATGTGTGATTTATGTTATGTTTGTGCAAAGTATAATCACATATGTGCCCATCTAGATATATTGTTCTGTTGCCATTAGTATATCTGCAATCGAAAAAAAAAGCTTCTCAGGAAACAGGTAATTTTTATGAAATCTTTAGTTTGTCAGTTTGATAGGTATTTTAATGTTATATTCTATTTTATTTATTTATTTTTGTCCATTTTTTATTGCCTAAAAAATTACTAGAGGTTTGTTCTGTTTCGTAGTTACAGCCTTGAAAAAGACGTAAATAAACGTCGAAACGTCGGCGGAAGATTTTGATTTTTTGGTGCTAAACCTGCGAACTGCATCTACACTAATAAAAAAGTTATATGGTTTTAAAGGTGACTTTTTAAGTAATTTCAGAAAAAACATTAGAAAGTTCGTATCTTCGTAACAGTAACTTTTAGGACCCAAGGGTAACTATTAGGGTAAAAAGCTTTCAAATGACTCCAAGCATATTCAAAAAAATTGTTGTCTGTTTATGTGCTGAACACCCTGTATCTTGTGTTACTCAATTAATTATTAATACAATAACCCATTGAATAATGAATTCAATATATATATACACACAAGTAATAAGTTACTTCAAATGTCTGTCTCCTACGAAATTATATTGAATAAATGGGAAATGATTGACGAGGGTTGAAACTATGGACTTTTCCTGGAAAGAACAAAATACAAATAATAATTTTAGGTCGCGTTCTCGATCGTTCTCCTTAAGCCCGAGGGGGTCGTCGCCGCCGCCGCCGCCCTCGATGAGACGCTCCTCCCCGCCGCCGACGGCGCAGGGGCGGCGCGGCGCGGGGCGGTTCCGTTCGCCAGTCAGATCGCCGCCACCAAGGTACGAGCATGCGCTTTTGCCTCTCTGTACTATTTAAATGGTAGCCGTTAAATTGTAGGTTAATAATTGTTGATCTTTTTTCAGTGGCGGGTTTAATTTCAGCGGTTACTCGGTTGTTTTTTTTTTTTAAGTTGGTAGCTTAGTAGTTATTGTAGTCCGTAGTCAGACGCTTGTATTTGACCAATAGAAAAAATTGAATTTTGACAATTAAATTATTATTTTTTTTGTATTGAAAATTTTAGGCCACATTTAGTAGATTGTGCTCCCATTGAAAAATCACTTTTCATTTTGTAATTTTTGAAAAAAAAAAGTGTGTACTTTTACCCCTAGTAGTTGCGGTAGTGCGAGTCCATATAAACAACTACGGCATTAGTGTATACCACGTAGGCAACCCACAAACAATAGGACATAATGACCAACGAAGTGTAAAACTATGGACTGGTATTTTAACAAATATTTTATTGAAACTTCTGATTTCTGTTCCTCAAAGAAGTCTAATGTCTATTGGGTGATTTCTTTCTAAAAAAAAGTTATTTAAAAGAAAGTCCATACTTTCACCTCTCTCCAGTTTACGTAAACGACTACGACCGGGTATGTTATAGACACCCCACATTAAAATACTATATCAGTATAGGAAGACATAATGACTAGCGTAAAAGTATGGACTTTATACCGATATTGAAATAAAACTTTTAATTTATGTTCCTCAAACAAGTCTAATTTAAATGAAAAGTGACACTTTGCCACACACAATACAAGACTGTCAATATAGGAAGGTATAAGGACCAACGAGGTATTAAAGACTATTACACCAATATTTAAATAAAACATTTCATTTCATGTTCCTCAAATTAGTCTACTTTATTTTTTTTACGCGATTTTTGCTATAAACTACAAAGTAAGTGCTATTCTTTTAAAAACCAAGTTATTTAAATAAAAGTCCAAACTTTTACCTCTCGCAAGTCCACATCAATAACTATGATCACGTGTGATGTAGGCAAATGCTGCCTGGACCAACGAGGGTGGAAAGTATGAACCAATATTTAATTGAAACTCAATATATGCTCCTGGTTTTTTAGTGCTGGTTATCCTCATTTAGTTTTATTGTAAAGTTGTCTCAATACAGCGAAATATGAGTACGAACTGCGCAATATCTAAAAAAATCTCCCAACTAAAATCCGCACTTTATTAGGGGCATCTTCTCATACTTACGGCCATCAGTGTTGCCAAATTTAAGTGAAATACCCCTGCAGCCTTTATAGTGATCGGCTTCTTAGCCCTCTCCATTATAAGAATTAACATTTTTTGCTCCTTTATGGTCATATTATTCCAATCGACTGAGTAGCATGCCTGAGTAATGCCACGACTCTAATTAAAAAAAGAAATAACTCAAACAATTTTCCACAATTAATGACAGTTTTGTTACTTGTTCCATAAGCATATGGCCGTGCCAACAGTATAAAATCAATTGGCACATCATACACGTAAAATAAATGGCCATCAGGCCCAATTTGACACTTTGAAAGGACATCTAGAAGCAAGAAACGTCACGTTGATCCCGCTTATATGTATTTTTTTTTTGGGGGAATTGACTTACCACTAGCATCATTTGAAACCCGGTTAAGCAAATGACAACCGCGCTGCACAGAAATTGCACCAAAATGCCATAAGAAAATATACGGTCCACTAGCGATACGTAACTGAAAAAAACAATAATTATTTTTCTATATAGTCATGTACAGGGTGTGCCAAATTCGAGGGTGGCCATTGGAATCTCGGAAACCGTAAGAGTTACGGGGTCGGTTAAATGGAGGCAAAGTTACGCAATTTGGTGGAGCTTAATAAAATGACTTCCGTAGTTATCCGAAAAAAATCGACAATTATCAAAATCGTTTTTACCTTCTACCGACTTTATTTAAAGAGACATCGGAAAACTAAAAACAGTTTTTTATTGCCACTTTTTATGTCCTACAACATGACGCAAACAAAAAATAAATCCGACGTTTCGTTTTTTTTTATCATCATCAAAAAATTATTTACTTTTAAGGTAACCCCATTAAAAAAAAATCCAAAGGATTCAAATCTGGACTTTTAGCAGGCCATTGCACATCTCCGTGCTTTTCTATCCATTTATTTGGAAATATTTTATTTAGGTGATTTGTGACTAATCGACCATTCTGGGGAGGCGCGCCATTCTGCTGCCACCATAATTCTAATATGTTGTTTAAAACCGATTCTATATACCTTTCGGAAATTAAACTTCCCTCGTAAATAACAGGACCAATAATTTTGTTGCGCCACAATCCTACCCACACGTAGGTATGGCAATTTTTAGAAAAACATCGATATCTGTAAAAATATATCGATATTTGAAAGAGCGGACAATATCGATATATTTATATATATTTGTAAATACGTATATAATTATGTTTTTTGTACTGCATTAATTTTTTTTCCATAATAGATAATTGTATATTAAATGTAATAATAAACACAGGGTTAATACTTTACAAATGTACATAGGCATTAAACTTAAAATAACAAATTAAACTTAATGTAAAAAACTTAATATCAAAAAACATCAAAAAAAGGGTATGCAAAGGGTATGCTATTTAGGACTTCCCTTGCTCAGGGCTAGGTCTCAAAGTTATGGCGTCAAGTGAAAGTCGTCTTCATTCCGAAACCCGGAAAAAGCGATTTTACATATCCTAAATCGTACCGACCTATCAGCCTTACCAACTTTATGCTGAAGGCGATGGAGAGGCTGATTGATCGGTACCTTAAGGAGAGCATCCTGGTCAAAAAACCACTGCATGTGCACCAATACGCCTATCAGACGGGCAAATCCACGGACCTGGCCCTACACCACCTTGTGAGGAAGGTGGAGGGTGCTCTGGCTAGTGGCAAGGCCTGTATGGGTGCGTTTCTAGACATTGAAGGGGTGTTCTACAACACCCCTTTCACATTAATCTGCCAAGCACTTGAGAGCCGCGGCTCAGAACCCTGTTTGGTTAGCTGGATAGAGGCCATGCTCTCGAAACGTCATGTATCTACCCAGCTCAACAACGAGATTGTCGGCTAGGGGCTGCCCGCAGAGAGGAGTATTATTTATTTATTTATTTATAATAATACGGGAAAACTCCATTAACTGTAAATTTTACAAAGCAATAATATTTACATAAACAACTGTCATAATCTATACCTACTTAAAAAATTAATACTAAAGTAAAAAACACCTATACTACATATACTAGAAACAACCTTAATAATTTATATGCAAGAATGTAAATACAAAATTTTATGCACAATTATGAAGTAAGTGACCTCTTTAGATGCATTAAGGAACTTATGTTAAACACATCAATATTCGAATTGTTTAACAAATTCATATACCTATCCATAGGATTATTAATTCCATAGGATGTTCTGTGGAATGGAATGTTAAAGGTTACATTATGGCGCAACCCGTGATAAGGAATATTAAATCGTATGCGACCCAACAGAGCAGGGCAATCAATATGCCTATTAACGATCTTATATATAAAACTAGCACCAGAAATATTACGGCGTTGCGACAGTGTCGGAATAGATAATTGGTTCTCAATAACAGTTAAAGTTCTATGAGCACAATATCTCAGGAATTTATGTTGAACTCTTTCTAAAGCATCGATATGAATCTGGTGGTATGGAGACCAAACTACAGAGCAGTATTCCAATATAGTTCTTACTAGGGAGCAATAAACCCTTCTTGTTGAAGAGACTGAGAAATATGAACAGTTTCTCATAACAAACCCCAGCAATTTTGATGCTTTTACAGAAATTGAATTAATATGATCAATAAATGTGAGTTTCTCATCAAAAATAACTCCCAAATCCCTAATAGATGCAACATAATTCAGTGGCTCATTATTAATGAAGTAATTGGATTGAAACCGGTTGATCCTGCGAGTGAAACTAATAACACAACATTTCTTAACATTTAAATAAAGATTGTTTTGTTCACACCAATTATTTAAGCGATCCATATCTGCTTGTAGTAATTATTGATCCACAATACTACCAACCACCCTCCAAAATTTTAAGTCTTCTGCAAACATCACTATACAGGACAACACTGACTATACAGGAAACAGTTAACTATATCATTAATAAATAAATTAAATAATAAGGGTGATGTATGCCCTCCCTGAGGGAGACCTGATGTTACGCTGATAGGATCAGAAAGATGTCCACCTACCCTGACCCTTTGAATACGGCCAGTTAAAGAATTTTTAATCCAACTCACAAAATCAACATGAAACCCTACGGAGATCAGTTTTGGCAGAAGAATTTGATGATCAATACGATCAAACGCCTTACTAAAATCGGTGTATATAGAATCAATTTGTTTATGATCCTCTAATTTACTCATAAGATCAGATTGGTAACAGATCAAGTTAGTGGCAGGAGACTTATTCTTGCAAAACCCATGCTGTGAATCTGATATTAAGCCTTTGCATAACCAAGCAAGTTGATTAGCTATAAGGCTATCAAAAAGTTTAGGTATTGAAGATTGAATGCAAATACTTCTACAATTATCTATGACATCCCGACGGCCAGCTTTAAACAATGGCACAATAAAACTTTCCCTCCAGGCAATTGGAAATGTGGATGTTTGTAAGGAAGCATTAAATAACAAAGATAAAGGAATGGCAAGAGTACATACACATTTCCTCAAGAGAAAATTCGGAATCCCATCTGGGCCTGCAGTAATCTTGTTAGGGAGTGAGCTAATACCTTCAAATATATCATATGTTAAGATCTTAGTAATGTTTAAATTTAAACCATTAGCGGGACCATTTTGCAGCTGATTATTATCAATACCAGGAGAATAAACAGTTTGGAAAAATTCTTTAAACATGTTTGCAATATCCAAACCACTGGACGCTTGCTTGTCACCATAAAAGAGGGTATTGGGAAGGGTATAATTGGACCTCTTATCATTGATATATTTCCAAAATGATTCAGGGTCATTCTGTAAGCCAGAATCTATCCCTTCAATATATTGTCGGAAGCACAAATCATGACATACGTTTGCATTCAGACCTAAGGCGAGAAAATTTTATATAGTTTTCGTCTGTATTATCTCTCATATATAATGAATGAGCACTCCTTTTGTTCCTAGTTAACTTTCTAAGTTCAGGGGAGAACCGCTTAGGAAATGAGGAAGCTCTATATTTCTTTAAAGGAATAAAATATGCAATCCCCATAGGGAGATATTCATAAAAAACGCTGATTGATAAGTTAAGATCACTATGAGATAAACACTCGTTCCAATTAATTGAGAATAGAAAGATATTAAGCTTATTGTAGTTACCGTTTCGGAAATCATAAAAAAATTCTTCATAAGCTAGATTTGAAAAAATTGAGTTATTTGCTGTTGAAATATTCAAATGACACTCATATCCCATATGATGAAAATTAGCTTCAAAAAGAGGGTCAGAAGCTTTAAGAATATTTAAATCAGTAAGTATTGTCCCCTACCTTGTGGTGCCTTGTGATCGACAGCCTGATAAATCTTTTAAACAATGCTGGCCTATACACACAGGCCTACGCTGATGATCTGCCAATCCTTTGCCCGGGGAAAGACGCCGTCTCAATGCGGGGCCCTATGATGAAAGCCCTGCGTATGGTGGACATATGGTGCCTCTCGGGGGGTCTCAGGATTAACCCCAAAAAAGCAGAGCTCCTACTATTCACGAGGAGACGTAACTTTGGCACGCCCCCTGTTATATCTCTAGGTGGCGTGCAGCTGCATTACTCCAGGACAGTTCGATTTCTGGGAATCAAGTTAGATTCCAAACTCTCCTGGTACGATCATGCAGACACCAGAATGAAGAAGGCCACCTGCGCGCTATGGGCCTGCAGGCGGGCTTTCGGCAATACCTGGGGTCTGTCTCCTAAGATCCTCCACTGGATCTACTCGCGCATTGTGAGATCTCTTCTCACATACGGGGCTATCGTTTGGTGGTCATGTACGGAGAAAGCGAAAATTCGTGCTCAATTGGACAGAGTCCAACGTCTTGCATGTCTCAGCATAACGGGTTCCATGCGGACGGCGCCAACTAGATCGCTCGAGGCTCTGCTAAGTCTTCCGCCTCTGGACCTCGTTGTGCAATTCGAGGCAATGAGGACTGCGTACAGGCTATACGTCCTCGGCGAACTACGTGCTGGTGAGACCGGTCACGCAAAAATTTGGTCATGGGCCATACAGGAATGTCCTCTCCTTCTGAAGGGGCAGTGACTGCATGGCTCCAGTGACTGTGGACTGCGAGGGATTCGTGACGCACATTGCAGGTAGAGAGGAGTAGCAGCATTCCAACAGACCTGCATTGCTAAATAGGGGGACCATCTGGTACACAGATGGCTTCAGAATGAATAGCAGGGCTTTGTGGTGGGATCCCATATACCAGTAGAGAGCATACTCGCTGGGGGAGCACGCCACTGTCTTCCAGGCCGAAGTATTCGCTGTATTAAAATGCCGACAGAAAATCCTAAGCTGCGGACACCGCAATACAGTCGTATCAATATGCTCGGACAGCAGAGCTGCCATTAAGGCTATCACGGCCGCAAAGGTAAGCTGCAAGCTTGTACTAAAGTGCATAAAAGTCCTGAAAAAACTGGTGCAAGTTGGCTGCAGGGTCCAGCTCGTTTGGATACCTGGCCAGACTGGGATCCGCGAATGTGCCGATGGTGTCGGAACCGATAGTTGGTATCGCCAAATGCGTTGCGGTCGCACCAGCTTTTGAAAAAAGCCGCTCAGATGGCACAGATGTCCCCACAGGGGTAGGTATTTGCGGGCTAATACATATAAATTAGGAAACATATTTTTCCAGGTTACCAAAGGATCTTCTTTTAAGTTGGCAACCGGATTGCTGAAATATAGAGACAGCTCTGAGCATTCCCTTTCAATTATTTTCTTTTTTTTTTGTTTTTCTTGTTCGCTAACTCGTTATGTTATGGATCCCCCATATATCCATTCCTTCTAAATTTTTATCACTGATTTGGTTATCATCAACATGTTCTTCCAGAAGGGAGTTATGTTTTCTAATCTGGTCTCCGATTACTCGTGACAAATACATAGTTGTCTTGCCTAATGCTCGAAGATCAGAGTATGGTGAATAGGTTTAAACCTAGGGTCTAAGATCGTACTCAAGGACAATAAGTGAGAATTTTCAATTTTTCCGAAGCGTTTTTCTATTTCCGTATCTAAGGCAGTTTTTAATTTCTTTGCTGCGTCACTTCAAATGACAGTTTTATGAAAACTCTTCTTGAGGCAATTTACTATAGGAATTATATTGCTTAAAGTTATATATGTTTGACCAGAGGCTTCTACTGTTAACTTCTCAAATACTTGCAAAATATTTTTAACCTTCTTTAGGCTTGTGACTCCAAGGGCGGTTAGCATAGGCTGGTTTATTCAATAAAATCTCGTTAATCAAAGGCAGTAGTTCTAAAAACCTATTGACCATATAGAATGTGCTATTCCATCTTGCTATTCCAAGCTTATGCATTTCGCCAGGTTTTTTGCCCCTTTCTTTCTGTGTTTGACATCACTTGCTTTGGTATTGCGCTTAAAAAAGAGCACTATACTTCGAACTCTTGATATAAGTTCTTCGAGTCCGCATGATTTTATGCTGCTTTCCACCGTTAAATTTAACGTATGAGCCAAACAGCTTAAGTGTACTGTCACCCCAAGAAAACTTCTCATGGACATTGTTTCCGTCCATATGTCCGATGTTAGAGGGATGTGGCACATTAATTTTTTTTTTCCATTTTAAACTTATTTTAATTTTAAGGGCTGGTAGGGGTATAACTCTGGAATTTTAAATGGGATAATGCGTTTTATTCGTAACACTTGAATTTACATGATATAATTGATAGATATCTATAATATACGTTTCAAAACAGAAATGAACATAAACATAACAACTATTATTCTGATGAGCCGGAATCACTATCATTATTTTCATCTACGTGAATAATAAGTTGTTCCACTCGCGTTTCCATAATATTATCTATCCTCCACATTCGGCTTTCTACCTTTTGCACTACGTGTTCGATACATTTTTGCCACTTCCCGGGTGTAATGTTCATTATATAGTGTAATGTTTGGCAACACGAAATTCTGCGCATCGGTCCATATGAGCTCAATTGGGTTGAGCACGCAGTGATAAGGAGGCAAGCGTAGTACAGTTTTATTTTGAGTACGGTAAAGCCTCGATAGTCCGGACTAATAAAAACGACGGTGATCCGGATTAACGAAAAATTAGGATTACTGAAACATAATGTCTTTTTACATACATATATGTTTTTTATTAGGGAATATTATATGTATATAACTAAAAAATTGCCTACAAATATGTGATAAACGAGAAAAACATACAAATTAAAAGGAAAAACTAAATTACATGTTTGCTATGTAGTAGGTACATAATAAAGCTAATTAAAAAAGTCTGTAATTTTTGCTTGCTTTACTTTTTCTTGGTTTTTCATAAAAGCCATTTCTTTAAGTCTTTGAAGAACAAGAATATCATGCAATGGCACTCGATTTTCTTCAGCCCACTTTAAGCATAAATTGAAGCCCTTCACTGCTTCATCATTTTTGACTCCTTTCTCTCTCCCTTGATTTTCGTCATCATCTTCACATTCTTCGCTGCTGCTATAATGCATTTCGTTGCTTTCTATCTCATCTAATACCAAGTTGTCATCATTTTCAATCCAGTTATTCACTTCATTAGGATTTATCTCGTTTTCACTTAGTGTTTGGAGCATAGCCGAAACATCCGTTAAAGCTCGTAGCTTTTCCTGTAATTGCTTTAGCGAAATCAGATCATCGGGTTCGTATTCTAAATCATTACCAAAAACCGTTCCTTTTGGAATTACTTTTTCCCAACATTTTTGTAAAACCTCTACAGTAAGTTTTGACCATGCATTGCTCAGTAAGTATGTTGCAGTTTTCAGATTTAAGGTCTTTAATACCTGGATAACATTTTCTTCATTTTGTGATAAAATGTGCGCCAAAAGGCTCTTACGGTAAAACAATTTAGTCAACCTTATGGCATTTTGATCCATGGGTTGCAGCAATGCTGTGCAATTTGGCGGAAGAAAGATTGTTTGGAAATGGCCATCCTCACTTCTCAGTTCTTCTGGCGATCCATGGCTTGAGGCATTGTCAATGATTGAAAGAGCACGTTCAGTTAGATTTTGGTTGCTTAAATACTCTTTTACTTGCCTAATAAACGAATTATGAAACCACTCTTTAAATATTGCAGATGTCATCCAAGCATTGCAGGAATTTTTGTACTCTACGGGTATGGGTGCATTTTTAAATGCTCTGGGATTTTTTGCTTTTCCAATGACGAGAATTCTCGATTTGTGAGAACCATCTCTATTTACACATGCCAGGAAAGTAACCCGCTCCTTACTTATTTTTCGTCCCGGTGCTGTCTTTTCTTGAGAACGAACAATTGTTTTTTCCGGTAACATTTTCCAGTACAACGCTGATTCATCAGCATTGTAAACCTGCGTAGGAATTAAATTCAGGTCTTTCATTTTCTGTGCCAACATATTTTTAAAAGGCTCAACAGCAGTTTCGTCATTGGATAATTTCTCACCACAATTTTTTAAAGCTCTCAAACCATGTCTTTTTCTGAAATTTGCGATCCAACCTCGACTGGCTGCAAAATTCTCATTTCCATAAACATCGTTGTAGATTTGCTTTGCTTTGGCTGCTGAAATTTCATATGATATGGGAATGTGTCTGGAACGTTGCCGGCAAAACCATTCGAACAATCGCTTTTCCATTTTGGGATATTCAGGTTTTCTTAGTGTTTTCCCAGCTTGTGGTACGCTATCACAACCGCTAATAATACTAAAAATAAAATACAAAACATTAGTAAAAATAAAACGTCTTTATAAACTTTGGCACGTACCTTTTAATGCTCAATTTGTTCTTTTTAATATCCGAAACTGTGGATGTGCCTACATCGTATTTACTAGCTAAGGCTTTTCCACTCACGCCACGTTCTAATGTGTTCAGTATATCAAGCTTTTGTTTTAAAGATAATATTTTATGCTTTCGTCTTGGAGCCATATTCCCCAGAATTGGTGTAGGAAGGCCAGGAAGCAATAAGTGTCGACTGTAATACCGTAATGTACCGTATGTAACGTTAAAAACTAAACTTTCGCAAACTACCAATCAATTTAAACTTGTCAAAGCCTGCAAAACGGCTGAAAACAGCGCGATCCGGATTATCGCGTACAAGCGAATCCGGACTATAACGTACTACTGAATTCGTGTTCGGACTACTGAAGCATCCGGAGTAACGCATGTCTGGATTATCAAGGCTCTACTGTATTACCTATTTCATCAACTATGTACTTATATTGTATTGCGACTTACGTTGTTTTACAATATCCAAAAGCTGATATTTTAGCATTGTTTCATCAAACTCGAGATTCTTCAAACGGAGCCAGTTTTGGATGTCGGCTTTTCTTGAATTACTTGTTGGGACTTTTTCAGGCTTCCGTGAGTGATATGGGGCATTATCTAAAACTATGACGCTGTTGTCGTCAAGCATAGGCAAAGTTTTATAAAACCATTGTTCGAATGACTCCCCATTCATTTCCTCGTGGTAATCGCCTGTCTTTTTCGATTCGAAACTCCAAAAAGCGTCATTAACGAATCCATCAATACTGCCAATATGGCAAATTATCAGCCTTTTACCTATTCCTGAACAAAAAATATATATATATATTAACCAACATATTTTATAATTTTTTTAACCCATTTACTTGCAGGATTTTTTGAGCCCTGTTGAAAGCTCTTGTCTCTTGACGATGTCAAAGTTTCATCCACCTAAGCTTTTGGTGTTGTATGACCAGCGTTTACCCAGGTCTCGTCTAAATGGTATATTTTACGTTTCTCATTCCTGTATGCCTTTATTGCTACCAAATAATCTTTCCTCCATCGGACAATTTCTAGCAGGATACTATTGCGCCCACGTTTTTTATACGTAAATTTTAAATGTTTCAAAAGTTTATATAAGGTTGACCTTGAAACATTCGGTATATCGGGATCATCGTTAACCACCCTGAGAACCTTATCTAAAATCGGTATTTCCGAAAAAAAAAAATCGTGAGCTTTCCTCTGTAACGCTTGTTTTTCAATTTCGCCCAGCGTTTCAATAAGGTTCATGCGATTCTAATTGGTTTTCGGTTTCGAAAACGAATGCGATTGTTTGTATTCTCTGATAACATTGAACACAAATGAACGACATATACCAACTTTTTTTGCAACACTTTGAACAACATTTTCTTTGAAAAAATCACGATGCTCTCCAAGTTCGCACTTATAAACATTTAAAATAAGTTCGTTCAACTCAACACTTAAATGGTTTTTCTTTAAACGTTTTTTAGTTGGGGTATAATCAACATAATTTTGAATTTGGTCTGCTGTGTCTGTGCTAGACATTTTACTTCGACAGGCTATTTAAAAACACACGAGCAGTAATGCACTGTAACAAAAAATCATGAACAATTAACAAAACTAAACTAAACTAACATCATGTTACAATATACAAAAACAAAGAAAATGCAACTATGAATAAAACGTTCTTCATTTTTACGACCAATCGACCAATAAGAAACTGAGCACGTGCTGAACACGCGGTAACCACTGTTTATATCGTGTCTATCTTGGGAATAAATCTACTTTATTCCCAAGATGTCAAAATCGGTCAGTACTTTTAAAGCAAAATGTCTCCCATAACTAATGAACAGATCTTTCAACTATTGCAAGAGGTGAAGCTGCAAAGTAATGCTATTAAGATAGATGTGCAAACTATAAAGGATGATTTAAAGAATTTTAAAGAAAAAATAGAATCTTTGGAAGATAGGATCTTGGAACTGGAAGTGGAAAAATTGGAAGTTAGTAAAAAATTGCAAAGGATTGAACAATCCAGTAAGAGGAATCAAGTTATCGTTTTTGGACTGCAAGAAAATGAAGATAATTTGGAAGACATAATTTATCAACTGTTAAGTGACAACACGTTGTCAGTCCAAATAAATCTGCAAAGTATTGACAATATTTACAGAGTTGGCAAAAAAGAAAAGGCCAATAGACCAGTTATTATTAGGTTTACTCGTTTCCTAGATAAGAAATCGGTACTGAAGAACTTATATAAATTAAAGGGTACTGGGATTACAATTGCCAATGATCTAACTGCCCAACAACAGCAAGAGCAAAAAATTATTTACAAATTTTTTTAATTAGCCAAAAGTAAAGGTTTCACGGAAAAAATATCACAGAACCAACTAATAGTTAACGAAGAAGTGTTTAGTGTAACTGATCTGATAGAGGCTGACGAGGTATCCTTTTCAGAATTCTTTATAAATAAGAAACAGCTAACTCGTAATAATAGTGCACCTTCAACGCCATCCCGTGTCAATACTGAAAAGGAAAAATCACCACTTAAGACCTCCCAGGTAGCCCACCAATCAGGGTTAATCAGAATCAAAATAAATCAGGAAAGAGCCAGGAAATCGTCATAAACAGCACTCCTACGGTTTTAAATCGTATTCTTACCAGAACTGTTGCCGCTAGAACCATTTCTACCTCCAGTTTAGAAAAAGCAAAAAAACAAAATAAAGGTATACATTATTTTTTGCATGTGAACAGAATAAGCCTTAGTTTAGTAAACCTTAGTTTTAAGATAAGTTTTTAGTTTTTTTTTTCTGGTTTTCTTTTGTCTCACTTCAAATAATTGTTTAGGGTAGGCACAATATGTCTTTACGTATTTCTCAAATTAATGTTAGATCACTAGTTCCGCATTTGGACGAGTTTAAGACTACCATTTTCAACAATAATTTCGACATTATTGGTGTGACTGAAACTTGGCTAGGTCCAGATATACCAAACAATAATATAAAACTAAATAGTTATACCTTAAAAAGATGCGATAGGGCGTATGGCCGCGGGGGCGGCGTGGCTCTTTATATTAGAAATCAATTTAAAACTGAAATTCTCTTTTCTGAGAGTCATGAGTTTTTAGAATGTATCTGGGAAAAAATTACAATAAAGAAAGAACATTTTATTATTGGAATAATTTATAGACCACCTAGATCGAATATTCAGCAGTTTTTAAACAGAATGGAGGACCTTGTTTCTAACTTGTTTTCTTTGTATAACAACATATTTTGTATAGAAGACTTTAATATTGATATGTTACAATGCGATAATCTTTTCACAAAAAAGTTAGTTTCGATGTTTGAGCCCTTTAATTTGAAACAAGTTATAATGGAGCCAACCAGAGTCACGAAGTCTTCTAGTTCTCTAATTGATTTAATAGTCACTAATTATGACCAAATTAAAAGCAGTGGTGTTATCTGTTCTGATTTTTCCGACCACTTCGTAGTCTATTGTGAGATACAAATGGCCAAATTAAATTATAAACCAAGAACTATGATTTCTAGAAGTCTAAAAAATATAAACTATAACCTATTTAAAAAAGACCTTCAATCGATACCGTTTAATAATGTTTACAATATCGTTGATGTTAATCAAAAAGTCGTATTTATTAACAACGCTATAACTAGCCTATTTGATATTCACGCTCCTCTTAAAACAATTACATTGCCTAAAAAACCCTTCCTACCCTGGATTACAGAGAATATTAAGAAAATGCAGAAATTAAGAGATGCAGCTCTTCAGCAGTTTAAACGCACTAAACGTCCAGAAAAATGGGAATATTATAAATCATTAAGAAACTTAACAACAGCTTCAATAAGAATGGAACGCAAAGCCTATTATAAGCATAAATTTAAAAATTGCAGTACTCGAGAAAAATGGGAGGAACTTAATAAACTAACTCCGTCTAAGAAAAAAGATATTCCGGTGCAGTTTAATGATGTTGATCAATTTAACAATTTTTTTTATAAACTCTACTATCTCAAACCAGCCTTTAGATCAGGAACTTTTAAATTTTTATTCAACCAATAAAAAAAGTGACATAGATTTCTCTTTGCAGTTCAGAGCAGTGGAAAATTATGAGGTATTTAACATAATTAAAAAAATAAAAAGTAAAGCCTTTGGATCAGACGGTCTTAACATAACTCTTCTTGAGCTTTGCTGTCCTCATATTTGCGAATATATTACACACATAATAAATAAATGCTTAGAAACTAACTATTTTCCCAATTGTTGGAAGGAAGCCATTGTCTTACCCCTTTCAAAAATACGTAACCCTACTGACTATACACATTTTCGATCCATTAGTGTGCTACCAACTATGTCTAAAATATTAGAACGCGTATTGGATGTCCAATAAGGAACCATATTAATAGATTTTCAAAATTACCCATTAAGCAATCTGGATTTCGCAGTGGATATAGTTGCGCAACAGCAATGGCAGATATTACCGATGACATTTTTCGTGCCCGAGATAATAACAAAGTCACCGCTCTGGTATTGCTAGATTTTATTTTAATGTTGCCTTCAAAAATAAAATATTGGCTGTGTGATACACTAGTTCTTTCATTACTTGACTATGGGGATATTGTATACGGCGATTCTTTAACTAAATACTTATCGAACAAAATACAAAAACTTCAGAATAGTTGCATGAGATATTCATTTAATATTGCCTCTAGAAACCGCATAACTCCATATTTAAATTCTAATTTAATTCTGAATATGAGCAATAGAAGGAAAGTCCATATGTTTAATTTAATTTATAAAATAATGAAAACCGGACAGCCTGCAAATTTAAGAAATTTATTTTTTAATCAAGATATTCCTTATAATACAAGAAATCCCCATTTGCTTAGAATTCCTTTACATAGAACAGCAACCTTTAAAAAATCTTTTTTATATATGGGCATTCGGATGTGGAATGAACTACCTATTTATATAAAGGAATGTTCGCCTAAAAAATTTATTATAAACTTAAAAAAATATCTCTTAAACACGCAAATTATGGTAACCTAATGTGACCGTATTTTATAAAATGGTATTTTTGTTTTAATTAATGTTCTGCACACCTGATCTTGCTAATTGCAAATATTTACATTAAAATTAAATTCTCACTTGCCTGTTATCTACCCTTCGTGCTCGCCCCTATACCGTTCCCGCTCGTCTTTGGATTCTTTTATTTTTTTTTTTGTTTTTCTTTTTGCCCAGCTTTATAGCCACTCGCTAGTTCATTGTAAAATGCATATATTGTCCCTTTTGATTTTGGTATGGACCTTATTGTAAATACATAATATTACGGTTTTTAGAAAATAGTTTATTTAGGAACACGGGTTGTACAGCACATGTACAAGTAATCTATGTACTTGCATGTATATCGGTTTTTTTTTATAAAAATCGCGTTGCACTCCGATTACCAAACAAATTGTTGTAATTTTGAATTATTTGTATATTCATGGAATTTAGTTTCGTATATTCTGTAATAATGTTTAATAATTTTGAATGGTAATAAAAGTATTTTTTTTTTTTTTTTTTTTTTTTTACTAAAGCCTTCGATTTTTTAAATCATCAAATATTGGTAGCCTTACTGCACTACATAGGATTCTCAAATCATGCTATAGCTTTAATAAAGTCATTTCTGTAATAGGTCTCAAATGGTAAAAATTGATGCAACCTTTTCAAGTCGTCTTTCAGTTCTTAATGGGGTGCCTCAAGGTAGTATATTGGGGCCACTACTATTTAGTATTTATACAACATGCTTTCCTCAATATCTTGAATACTGTAAGTATCACTTCTATGCAGATGATACGCAGTTGTATCACTCCTTTGCACCTTCTGATTATTTAACTGCTTTGAACCATATAAATGCTGATCTTGATGCACTTGTTAAAGTCTCTAGTAAGCATATGTTAAAATTAAACCCTAAAAAATGTGTAGTTATTCTCTTTGGAAGTAACGTTCAAATAAGGACTATTTATGAAGAATTTTCTTGGTTTGTTGGACATCAAAAACTTCAAGTAGTTGAGAGCACCAAGAGCTTGGGTTTAACACTCGATTCACAGCTAAAGTTTAGTGGACACATATCAAATAATCTTAAAAAGTCGTATTGTGCTCTAAAAACCATGTACCCTCATCGATATTACTTAGATCTGAATATTAAACGTGAGCTATGCGACTCTCTTGTGTAGTCAAATTTTAATCATTGTGGTGTGGTTTATGGATCTTGCCTAGATGGTCAAGACTCCTATAGAGTTCAAAAAATGCAAAACTCTTGTATTCGTTTTATTTATGGCATTAATAGGCGAGGTCATGTATCACATAAGCTTAATGATCTAAGCAAGCTAAATAAGCTACATTCCAGTGTGCTATTTTATAAAATTATTAAATACCGCAGTCCTCCCTACCTATACAACAAAATTACATTTCGGACAGACATTCATCACTTAAATTTAAGAAGTAAATCTTTAACTATTCCTAAACACAAAAATCAATTTTTCAAAAAATCATTCTCTTATAATATTTCTCATATCATTAATGCGCTACCACCCGATATAACTGATATTTCGAATTCCATTTATAGATTCAAAACAAAAGTAAGGCAAATCTTATTGGATAATCAGTGACATGCATATTAGAGCTAGAAGATTTATTTTTCATTTTTCTTGTTTATAAATTGTAATTGAATGGCAAGTATTAGATATATTCTTCCGTATTTAATTGTTGTATTGTTGTAATCTGTACCAAATCATCAACTACCTAGATGTAATGTATGTACATTATATCTAGTAGTTAGTTTAAAAAGTTTTTTATGTTGCAGCTATGTAGGTAGAGCAGAATCTGCATTTTCAATGCAGGAGTCTGATACATTAGCTTTTATTTACCTCAATTATTGAATACACCTGTAAGTTTATATTCTATGTAATTTCCATGGTAAATAATAAACGTTATTATTATTATTATTATTATTATTATATCTCAGAGAAAATTAGAATTGAATTATTGACCTTCTAATTACGCCTCACTAGTGCCAAATTTCGAACTAAAAAATAATTTTCTTGGCATTTCTTTAAAAAAAAATCAATGGTGTCAGATTCAGACAGTTCCCGAGACATATAGCCGCTTAGTGGAACACCCTGTAAAATGGCCCTTATATACTTCACGGCCTCATTATAATAAACGATGCAGTGCCTAATGCGTTTTTCCACGGCACTTCTCTCGCCCTTATCGACGTTATCCAGCAACCCTTCGATTTTTCCGCATAATATTTTAAACATTACGGTAGCAATGACCGTGTGTTTAGTAAAAAGACAATCCAGGCCTAAAAAACGCGTTTAAGGGTCTTTTTTTTATTATATTGCTAAGAATTAAGGGTTTCTTACCGCTTCCGTTCATAAAAGCGCTCACAGCCACAGCGACAACTTCCCCAATATAAATCACGTAATAATAGCGATCGGGATCAAACGGGAACCTGCCCGGAAACGGATAGTGTTTCCGGTCGGATTTTGTGTTTTCTATTGCAGGAATCACTCCGTATAAGACAACAACGCCTGCGCAAAGGCTTAGAAATATGACTAAGTATCTTTGGACTCTTCTATAAAGGGAAAAATGACTAATTATGATGTTTTTTTTTAATTTCTTGCTTACTTAAAAGTCCCTTTCCATATAGTCATTTCCTCGGTGGTTACCCTGGTGAAAATTTCCTGCTCGAGCATTTGGTCCAGTAAAGGCACCTGCTTAATCCTCCACAGGAAATTCATCAATTTCGAAACGAATCCGACCTGGGTCATGGAGAACAGGAAAACTTCCGAAATTTCCGAGAGGTCAGTGGTGGACACCACAAAATTTGTCACCACCCACATTTGCCCGAACGTGATAAAATAGACGAAGAGCGTCGACAGTTTGATTAATGGGGTGCGTTTTATTCGGGTGGGGTAGAAACCACCGATTCCCAAACAGAATCTTTCGATGTTGAGGAAATTCGAGATTTTATAGATCTGGAACAAAAATGGGAATTTAATTATTATTACTAAAAAGTCCATTGTTAGACCTCGTTAGCAGGAGGTATTAGTTTGTGGGTTGCAGGCAACCGGCAACGCACCATGCAAGTAGAAATTTTTATTGTTTGACGAGAGTGTAAAATACGGACTTTGGAGCAAGAAATAAATATTGAATTGAAAAAAATCACAAAATAATTTACAAATCAAATTTAATTTTTTTTTCGTAAAAGTAGTGAATAAATTTATAAAAAAAAAGAAATTCCAAAAAGTCCACACGTTTAGCCCTCGTCAATCCATGTTAACTGTGTGTGTGTTACTTAGACAACCCGCAAGACACCATGGCATGTATCGATGCCGATTTTTAATGATTGACGAGGGTTAAAAGAATGGACTCTGATCCGTGACTTCCCAAGCAATGGTAGTCCTTGTTGGAATATACAGGATTCAGGACGCAATGAAAACAGCAAGATTATTTTATTTAAGCTATTTATTTAAAGAACGAAATTAATCGATGAAATGTAATGATGACAACTGGTATGTGAACCTAAGCCCTACACCCAAAGATCCTTAGGTGGCTTATATCAATCTTCTTGCCAGTCCATTTTTCTGCTGGCGTAGATCCGGGTAGTTTCTTTGTTGGATACCGCTGTATTGACTGCCTCCGCCCACATTTGTTTTGGACTATTAGAATCCATCAGCATAGAACGAACTTTCTCAAGTATGGAGCGATTATAGCGTTCTGCCACGCCATTCTGTTGAGGACTGTACGGCACCGTCAATTCATGCTTAATCCCACGATCACGCAAGAATTTTTGTAATTTTTCGTTACAGTATTCACCGCCATTATCCGTCCTTAAAACTTTTATTTTTCGTTCTACTTGAATCTCCACCATACAGCAAAACTGTTTTTAATTTTTCTGGAACCTCATCTTTTGTACTTAGAAAATAACAAAATATTTTTCTAGTGTTATCATCTATTAGGGTGAATATATATTTTTTACCACCAAAAGATTCAACTTCCATAGGTCCCACAAGATCTGAGTGGATAAGGTCCAGTTTATGTGGCACAACCTCTTTGTCCTTTTTATAGGGAAACGATTTTCTTGCTTGTTTGCCCTTAAGACAACTTTCACAGTATTCCGGAACCTGTTTTTCGGAATAAGAAATACCTGCTGCCAATCCATTTTGTAGCAATTTTATGCTATATTGATTAAGATGTCCCAATCTCCTATGCCACAGCATCTGTGAATTTGAGGTACTTGCGTCGTTGACATAATCCGGAACAACATCCAGTTTATAAATGCCATCAACATTTGTCGCCGTAGCTACTGGCTCCTCACTCTCCTGGTCAACTATTTTGCATCCCTCGGAGTCAAAATAAACACAGTATCCCTTCGAAACCATAGAGTTCACAGATAACAAATTTACAGAAAGTTCTGGGACATATTTAACTCCTTGTATGTCCATTTCTCTGCCATCTTGCTCTAGTTTCACGACACTTTTACCGGTACCACTGACACACAGTTTCGAGTCATTTGCCACAATTATTTCCTGTCCTGAGTGCAAATCGGTAATGTCTTTTAGCAGACCACGATTCCCTGTCATGTGAGATGACGCGCCACTGTCCAAGTACCATGACGAGCTATTCATATTAACACCCTCTTCCCTCCTCGATGATCCTTATTTTTGGTAGGATTTGAGGATTGAGCCGGGTCATTTTTATTTTGAGCAGGACATTGATTTTTATAATGTCCTTTCTGCTTACAGCTCCAGCACCATGGGGGTTTCTTAAATTTCCTGGAAACTAAAGCACTGTCCCCGTTTAGTTTGCCATTTTGCCACTTTTTGTCCTGAAGTAATTTGGTCTTTACAAAGTCCGAGGTTATATCTACACCCGAATTTTCAAGGGCCATAACCATAGGCTCGTAGTACTCTTCAGTCAGTCCCTGCAATATTATAACTCCTAAGAAGTCATCATCCAATGGTTTCCCAATGGAGATCAGTTGCTGGGAAAGAGCCATTACTTCATTTACGTAGCTCTCCATGGTGCTAAAGTTCTCTAGCCTTATGAAGGATAAACTTCGGAGCAGTCTAAGTCTTCGATGCAACCCCTTGTCTTCAAACGCCTTTTCAAGGGCACTCCATGCATCCTTAGCGTTTTCGGCTTGCATCACGTGCGGAAACGTCGACTTATCCAGAGAAAGAATTATTTTTGACAAGGCTTTCTCCTCACGTCGCGCTTTAGCCGCACTATCAGCATCCGCAGCCCATTCTCCAGTTACACTGTTCCAAAGTCCGCCTAACTTTAATAACGCACTCATTTGGAACTTCCACACCAAATAACCTGTTGGAATATACAGGATTCAGGACGCAATGAAAACACCAAGATTTATTCATTTAAAGAACGAAATTAATCGATAAAATGTAATAACTAATATATCGACCTTTTTATATTGGAATAACAACAGTCCTCACAAATATTACGTTTTTTGTTAAAATATTGAATTTTTATAGAATATTAGAGTAATTAATTATTTATACATAAAAGTCACATCTTCAGCTATTGTAAATTCATGCTAATAGTGGCATTCGTGTGTGTGTATGTGTGCTTTATAGGCTACCGGTAACACATCATGCAAGTAGAGATTTTCTAATGATTGTCGCGTATTAAAAAAATAGCGACTCAATAGAATTTAATGTTTACTGCTGGAAGTGACTTTCTTAGCTTATTCTTTACAAATTTTTTGAAAATATGGACTCTGAACCAAGTAATATTCCATACATTATTAGTGCACGAATCGCAGGTTGCCTACGTTGTTATATATCTGTCTGTGGTATTGACGAGGGTTAAAAAGTAGGGACTCAATAGAATATTTACTCAAATATGGACTCAATAGAAATTTAATACCTCTTGCTGTAGGTGATTTCCTTAGCCTTCGGGGGAACCTGTAACCCCTAGAGGGCGCGTCCCCAGGTCGCGGATAGGGGAATGCCTTCCAGATATAGGTGGTAGGAGGGAAATCAAATACCTCCCGCGGACCAAACAGGTCTGGGTGTCTGACTCCAGAGGAGCGACCCAAAGTGGGTCCCATTTTGGCCTCCCCAAGCTGGGCCCAAAGCGGCTGAAACCAAAACTGGCCAACCCGCTAGGCAAGCGTGGCCTTTTAATCCCAAAACCCTTCCAATGTTGAGTTCTAAAAAAGATATACCCCAGGCGAGTAGAGTGAAAAACTCAGAATCTCGCACTGATAAGTCATGGATTCTGGGGGAGGCAAAAACTCAATAAACCCAAACATCGACCCCGCTTCAAAGATCGAAATCAAAATTGCTACGTATAACACCCGCACTATGAGATTAAAGGAATACCTTGAGATCCTGGAAAACGAACTAGAGCATATTAAATGGGATATAATTGGCCTAAGTGAAGCTAGACGTCAAGGAGAGAGTGTGACCATCCTTACGTCTATTATATGTCCTATGACTTTTATTATATGATATATTTTTTTTTATTATATGACTTATGTCCTATTATATCAGAAGAACGCTGACACAAACGCACATATTGGTGGAGTGGCGATCATGATAAACAAAAAACTAAAAAGTCACTAAAACGGCTGCTTCAAACAGAAGGCTGCTTCAAACAGAGTAATATACATTATATTAAAGATCAATAAAAGATGCTCCATGCAAGTAATCCAAGTATACGCCACTACAAGCTCCTCTCCAGACCAAGAAGTCGAACAATTTTATGAAGACATCGAGACAGCTCAAAGGTCGGAAAGTTTCAAATCATTATGGGAGATTTTAACGCGAAAATCGGCCGGAAAAACGAAGACGATCCACCAAATATAGGATCATATAGTATAGGAAACCGAAACGACAGAGGAGAAATGCTACTAGAATACCTCCAACATCAAAATCTATACTGTTTGAACACCTTCTACAAAAAACCCCCCAGAGAAAGTGGACTTGGAGAAGCCCGGACGGACAAATAAAAAATGAACTAGACTATATAATTTCCAACAGACGAGACATATGCCAAGATGTGTCTGTCTTAAACTCTTTCGATACAGGCAGCGACCACCGATTGGTCCGAACAAGACTGCTAATCAACACTAAAGCTGAAAGGAAAAAGATGGTTCAAAAAGGAAACTATCCCACCACTGAAACATTGATGTCAAAGGTTGACGAATACCAAACTATTCTAGAAGCCAAACTGCACAACTTAAATTACCTGAAGAAAATGGAACTGGACGAGCTATCAACAACCATAACGAGCAGTATCCAGGTAGCAACAAAGAAAATTTGCTGTAAGAACAAAGTAAACAAACCATCCAAACTAAGCCCTAACACACTGAAGCTAATAGACCAAAGGAAAAGAACTGCCAGAGACTCAAATGAATACAGGGAGATATGTAAAACAATAAACAAAGAATGTCGAAAAGACCTAAGATTTCATAATGCTAAACCAAACATCGCCTGGCAAAAAATTCGGAACGTTGGATCCGAAGATATACCAGAAGTAAACAGAAGCGAACTAAGACAGGCCCTGAAACAAATGAAAAATAGGAAAGCACCTGGAGAAGACCGCGTTACCGCTGAGATGCTAAAAATGGGAGGAGCAGCGCTTGAGCATGCCCTTTGTCTCCTTTTAAACAAATGTATTAGCGAAGAGAAAATACCGGAATCTTGGCAAAATGCCGAGGTTGTTTTAATCTTCAAATAAGGGACAACAGCAATATTGCAAACTATCGACCGATCAGTCTTCTTTCACACTTGTACAGGCTTCTCACAAAAGTTTTGACCAATCGGCTGACAAATAAACTTGACTTCCATGAACCAGTCGAGCAAGCAGGATTCAGGAAGGAATTTAGTACAAATGACCATCTACAAACCGTCCGTACTCTAATAGAGAAATGCTCCGAGTATAACATAACTCTGCACATGGCGTTCGTCGATTACGAGAAGGCGTTCGATTCTGTCGAGACCTGGGCTGTCCTGAACGCAATTGACACAAGATACTCCAAACTTATAAAACACATCTACGACAACGCAACACTACGAGTGACCATCAACGAAGAAGCATCAACAAATAAGATCAAGATAGAAAAGGGGGTCCGCCAAGGAGATATCATATTCCCTAAGCTCTTCACGATGGCACTGGAAAGCTCGTTCAAAAAGCTGCCATGGGGAAATAAAGGTATCAACGTGGATGGAGCTCGACTAAGTCACCTTCGATTTGCTGATGATATTGTTGTCATTAGTGATGACATCAACGAGCTAAAAGATATGTTGGAAGAACTGCAAGAAACATCAAAACAAATCGGACTCAAGATGAATCTAAACAAAACCAAAATAATGACCAACGAACAAACAGTAATAACTATAGAGTTGAGAGGCTTGCATATTACCCGTTACAACGTATGGACTCGAGACGATGACACTGACAAAGAGGAGCGCAGAAAGACTCAGAACAACCCAGAGAGCCATGGAGCGCGCCATGCTGGGAACTAGCTTAAGAGACCACATTAGATTCGAACGATGAGATTCGAAGAAGGACAAAGGTAACGGATGTTATGAGAAGAGTAGCCGAACTAAAATGGAGATGGGCAGGTCACGTTGCAAGGCAAGACCCATCTAGATGGACTAACAAAATCATGCAATGGCGCCCAAGAGCCACAAAAAGAAATGCGGGAAGACCACCAACGCGGTGGCGGGACGACATCCAACGAATAGCAGGGCGAAACTGGCTCCAAACTGCCCTAGATAGACAAACATGGAAAGCACTGGAAGAGGCCTACATTCAGGAGTGGATAGATACAGGCTAGAGAAGAAGATTTCCTTAGTTCTTCCTTGTACCTTAGTCCACAAAAAGCTAGGCATTTTGTTTATCTAAAATTTTGAATTTTTATAAATTTTTAGAATGTACTGCGGGTTGTCTACGGTAATATATTTCCGTTATTAGATATATCTATATAACGATTGACAAGGGTTAAAAATATGGACTCATAATTTTTACAAGGGACTTTGTATATTTTCGGAACTTGATACTACGTTATACAGGAAAAATAAATTTCAACCATCAACTTCATTTTTTAAATGAAACCACCTTTTTTATGTAATTTTTGAATAAAAAATGCTTTTAAAATAAATTATAAGGTCCGTATTTAAAAAAAGTAAGTTGACCAAACGTCACCAAAAAAAATGAAAGGTGAAGTTTTGTAGAGCTCAAACATCATAAAACTTTGTAATTAAAAGTCAGTTTCTCAAACCAATAGTTTTGGAAATAATAATTAAAATAAAATTTGGATTTTTTTTTATAAATCCCCCTGTAATTCATAAACTCATAAACATTTCGCAACGCTATAAAATGATTTAGAATAAGCATCAAAATAGGCAACTTTTTTCTAATTTAACCGCCCTCGTATCTCCTATAGTTTCGGAAATAGCAATAGTCACACATAGCAAAGAGGACACCCTGTATACAAACCTGTAAAAAAAATGTAGAGTGACCTTATATAATTTTTGAAATTTAATTAGTTATTAAAATATTTAATTTAGGAAAAAAATCCACGCTTTTTTAACCCTCGTTAATCCTCTTAAAAATGAACGACATGAAATAGTGTATGCAACGTAGACAACCGGCAACAGAACTACGGTGCATAGAGAAATGAAATGATTGACGAGGGATGAAAGTATAAACTTTTAACTAGCAGTTGAATGTAAGGTTACAGGGAATACCTTTCTTACTATATTTGTCTAAAATTACGTAGCTTACAAATAAAAACTTGTTATTTACCTGTAACATGATGAGTTACTCTACTAAATGCTACGCAAACAACCCCATAGGTGTGCTAAATATCATAAAACAAGCAACCCTCTAATTATCAGTTTAATTCCCGGATTTCACGTTTAATTACAGGCCCTTTGACACCGTTTAAGCGGTCTTTTAGTCTCCGGTTCCCTTTTAATTAGAGCGACAATTAAATTCGTACAAAGCCGCCCTAATAATTAACAACCTTATTAAAAAAAAACAATTATTTTCTTATTTTCCATCAACATGCGGCAACATTGCTTTGGTTACAAAACTCCGTTCAATTTCCTTTCCCTAATTCCCTGTTGCCATATCCATAGCATCTTAGACTTGGAGGTACATACAAAAAGATATCGATTTTGGACTTCGTACCTAAATTAAAGAGTTGTTAAGGACTAGGCATCTGGCAACCCTGTAAGGGTTCTGTCAATAGTGGTGTCCCTTCAACGTCAAAGGTCATTAATTCAAGGGTGTTTATTTTATTCATTTATTCAGGGTTATTGTGTTGGGGTTATTTGGTTATGAAGGTCTACAGAAGCTTGTCTGGCTATAAATATTTTGAAGCTGGATGAGTTTCAAATTGTTCTGTAAGAAAAGTTGGAGATTTCACTAAACGTACAAAATCAGTGAATGTATTAAATAAGTGACCATATTAACTACAAACCTAGCATTCTTCTCTCAGTTTGTGTGTGAAGCACTTAATGATAAATGTGAAATCGACAGACTTTCAAAAGGCTTTTGACCAGATTGACCACTTCATCCTATTAAATAAGCTTGAAAGGTTCGTTTTGATTCTCCGATCGCTTGATAAAGCTCCTTAACGGCTTAGATCTGCTTGTTTTTCACCCACCTCTGGAGTTCCTCAGGGCTCTAACTTGGGCCCCCTTCTCTTTAACGTTTGCGCTAATGACTTGATCTCCACCCTCTCTTGGTTAGCATATGCTGATGACCTAAAGCTTTTCCATAGGATTGACTCTATAGCAGATTATGGTCAACTGCAAGAGAACATCAATACTGTACCACGTTGGTGCACTTTGAACAGGCTTAACCTTAATTAGTTGTAAGTCGTCTAACTCGTTAATAAGTTCAGGGACACCAACACCACAGAAACTAAGTCAGCATTTGCTAACCATTTATTATCAACGGGTCATAGTTTTTCCGTCCCTAAAAATGTTTCCATTGTTCACGAGTGCTCTAAGAGTAGAAAGTTGGATCTCTTGGAGAAAATGGAAATCACCAAAGCCAAAAAGAGTCCAAATTTGACATGCGTTAATGATGTTTTCACCTTTGAGCCAGGACTTATCTTTAATAATCTTATCTAACCTCTTGTTTCTGCTCACGATACGCATATATACCTTTGACTCCAATATTCGTAGGCAGGGCTGGCCGATTGGTTAACGGTCTGATGTTTCACCAAGATCGACTTTAGAGCGTGGGTTCAAATCCTACACCTGTCACGTTTTTCCCTTTTTTATATTTTTTGTTGAATTTTTGTGCCGTGTTATTGTTTTTTATTACAAAATATGTGGGTATTCTCATATTTAAATTATATTTGTCAGTACTTAGCAGGTCACCTAGCTATAAGGTAATTTTATCTAATTTTTAATATTTGATTTTGTTTTAGTGTAAGGTTTTATTGTAGTTACGTGTGTTTTTCTGTTTATTATAGGTCTGATGATGCTTCATTAGCGAAACATGCCACCTGAATAATTAAAAAGACATTTTGAGACTGAGACTTGGAGTTTTCATTTTTTTCTTTTTTTTTTCTCTTTTTTCCCCTTTTTTTTCCCTTTTTTTTTCTCTTTTTTTTTTCTCTTAACCTTAATGTTTCCAAGTGTAATGTGGCCAGCTACTTTCGAATCAGAAGTCCAGTTGTCTTTAATTACTCAGTCAATGGAGAGTCTCATGCAAGATCTACCTGTTTTAATGATCTTTGACCAAACATTTTCTTTTATCCCTTACATCGAAGATACCGTTTCTAGAGCTACTCGCATGCTGGGCTTTATTATTAGAAATTGCAAACTTTTTTCGAACACTGCCACTGCCAAAACTCTTTACTATGCATTTGTTAGATCCAGGCTGGACTACAGCTCCCTCATTTGGTCTCCCATTTACTAGCAGCACATTCACCTATTGGAATCAGTCCAACGGCGATCCACAATGTACCGAAACTCGATCCCAATAAATATCTTGAAATTCTCATCAACGATATCTTGTTGATAAAACATTTAAATGAATTGCTATTGATACCTTAAAACCTGTTTCTGTAGACGCAGATCCATTCTTGTTGCTATAGATTCCTTTAGTAAGTGATCCTAAACTTATCCCACTTCGGACAATAAAGTAGCGCTTTTAAAATCCGACACTTTTATTATGATTTTCTGACCTAGAACATCTAGTAGAAAGTAGAAGAAGCGAATTTGTTCCTTCCTGCCAGATGAAGCCCTTTGTAGGCAAATTTCAGCATTTATTTGATTCCAAAAATGCGGGAGTTATTTATGGTTTGTCCAGGAGATTCCACCTTTGAGAGAGATATCTTTTGAATTGTGCTTAAGATAAGCAATCTTTGAAGATTATAGATTTGTTAAAATTCTGAAATAAAGCATCTTTTAATTAGAATAAGTCTACCATTTAAAAAAATATTTTTTGAATCTTAATGTGACACTTTTCTAGTTTTAGATATACACAGAATAAAAAATAACATTAAGTCGATAACGAAAGCGAATAACTTTTATAACTATACAGACACTAATGAAAAAGGTTCTTTTAATATCGTGCATCAATATCATTTCTGAGCAGCATGTATTATGATGGTGCAATCCATGCAAATCCATGCAAATTTAAATCGAAGAAAATCGTAAGTAAACTAGTAATCATACAATCACGACAAATCTTCTTATAGACGCTAAGTGGTATTTAAATTGAATGAAACATCCCGTAGTGATCGATAGGCGGCTTCATTCATGATTTTGTAAACCGCAGTAATAATAGGGGAAACTGGGTAACAGTGAGACACTTTTTTATCTTTTTACTATAAGATCATTACTATTAAATGTATAAACAAAATTTTTTAATGACTGTATTTTTACATCCTTTTATTAACACAATATGTATGGAATTTAGCAGTACTTGTTTTAAGACCTCTGAATTTGACACATAAAAAAATTCAGTTGTTATTTGTCTCAGTGTTACCCAGGCATGGGTAACAAACAGTAAGACACTATATGTAATTGCCCAAATATTAGGGATTAAAACAAACTAAAAACTCCAACTTAATTTATTTCAAATTTGATTTTAAACAGAACATTAACAGGAAATTGTGGCTTTAAGCTTACTTTAATTTTTAAAGTAAGAAAACTTGTTTTAAAAGAAGATTAACGTATTATCATTAAATTAAAGTTTAATTCAAACGAAAAAAATGAATTTTGTCGCTTAGTATCACCGTAGTTAAGAGGTCTTAGTAAAATCATTTTAACGTCCTTAACTGGTATTGTGGCAATGTCTGGGATAACGGGAAAGTAAAATTTTGAATCAGTCTTTTGGCTTTTCCTCATAAAACTAATATTCGCCTCATTTGTCTCAGTAACACAAGAAAACACCTTTCCTATGTAGTAAACAGGCTTTGATTTTGTGTTTTCTGGTTTAAATTCAACCAGAACATAATCCTCAACCTCTGGAAATTTTGACAGATCTTCAAATGCTGTGGGATCCACTTCAGGTTCAAGATGTTCAGATGATGCATCAGAATGCCATTCCGAGCTTGAAGGTATTGTTTTTTAGCCTGTCTTCCTTCCAGCTCAAGTTTTTTTGGAGTATCGGTGGGTATCATGCTTTTTCCCTTTCGTCTACCTTTGGATGTCTCTTTTCTCGGCTCAGTTTTAGGAAACTGGCGAACTTCTTCCGGGGTTATAAATCCATTTGCGTTTAGTTTAGTTTGATCATCAATTGGTTCCCGAGGAGGAGTTTGATTACCCAGTCTATCAGTGACTGAGCATGGCAAAAAGTCAATATCTGTAAATATTTCTCTGTCAAAGGGAAATATTCCGCATTTTTTAAAAGCGGAGGTAAGATTTGCTGAAGTCATTGCTTTTTGATACGCTTCCCCCACACAACCTGCAACTTGATAAATGGTAACTGGCTTTCCAGGATGACGCATCAGCCGGCTATCTATAGCAGCATTATAAGCAATACTGAAAGGCTTAAAAATGCCAACGTCTAAAGGTTGCATCTTATTGGTCGAGTGTGGTGGAAATGTCACAATAGTGACGCAATTTTCCTTAGCAAGATTGATAACGTGAAGATGACTCCTATGATTGTCATAAAGTAAAAGACTAGGATTTTCTTTCGAACTAGAGGTGTGCTTAATAAAGTGCTCCATTACTTTTAAAAACAAGTCGGCATTCATCCAACCAAACGGACACGCCAGACCTAAAGTACCAGGCGGAGCACCAACAATCATGTGTTCTTTGAAGTGAACCCGTGGAAAAACCATAGCAGGAGGGAGATGATTTCCTGCAGCACTTACTATTGCACATGTTGTTACAAGAACGCCCTTTTCTCCACTTGTAACTTTATTGACTTGTTTTGCTCCTTTTTCGGCTTTTGAACAGTCACTATAGCCGTTTCATCAAGATTAAAAATACACGTCCTATCGCTAAATCTTTCATTGCGTTTCATTGCTTTGCATTAGTTATTAAAAAACATATTAACGTTATGCCTATTAAAAGATGTGGCCCGTGACAGACTACATCCTTCTGGAGTTCTTAAAGAAACATTTGGATTTCTTCTTATGAAATTTCTCATCCACTCCTCTCCTGCCCTTTTATTAACGGACCTTTTCGGAGGCATCAAATGGTGCTAGCTCATAAGCCAATTTACGGCAATCACGAAGAGGGAGCCCATAAAACATCTGAGAGGATTTAATAATATAATCAGCCAGCATTTTTTCTTGCTCGGTATTAAATACTTTATTTACTGCATAATTAGGTGGATACCGAATCAATTAATCCTGACTGGATTTTCTCTTTCGCACATATTATATAAAAATAGATATTGGATGTATTTGGTAAGTGTGATTAAACTTTTTACCTAGATAAGGTCTGGAAACTTACATTTTCTTGTTTTGCAACAGATCTAGTGCTACGTCCGCTAAGCAC
This sequence comes from Anthonomus grandis grandis, assembly GCF_022605725.1. Taxonomy (NCBI): domain Eukaryota; kingdom Metazoa; phylum Arthropoda; class Insecta; order Coleoptera; family Curculionidae; genus Anthonomus; species Anthonomus grandis. Next base: position 9,070,680 of record NC_065563.1, on the reverse strand, counting down.
AGCCTCAACTGCCCTTTTCATAGTTTCCTCGGAAAATGTTCGATAGTTTGTTTTCCTTGGTGGATTCCTCGGCATTCTGAATACTTTTTTTTTATAAAATTGTAAAAAAAAGAAGCGAGTTCTATATTTTTAATAATATCTGGGTAACAATGAGACATGTCTCAATGTACCCCGTCTCACTGTTACCCATTGTCGCTAAAAAAAACATCATAACCCTAACCTCAAATTTCTTTTGCTCTATTAAACTGCCTTATTTTGTTAGCTAATCTACACATAACTTTGTGGTAATACTAACAAACTGCTAAATATTCAACCTAATTTTACAAAGAAAGTCTCAACTTAGGAAGGGATAGGAAGTCGTTAACTGTCAATGTAGCTAAGATACACAAGTAGTGAGATCTTTTGACTGGACAAAGAACCGGAGCAATTTCGAATATCTTACTGTTCCCCGTGTCTCACTGTTACCCAGTTTTCCATCAGCTTACATCAACGCATGTTCATAAGATAATAACTCAATTTCTAAAAGGCGCATTTACTATTTAACTACTTTAAAATTCATCTTGTGACTTCGTGTCAGGAGTCTATAGTATATTAGTTCATGTTTTATCTTCAGGTACCGACATTTCTAACGTAAAAACCTAGATACTTTACAAGTAAATGCAGTAATTTACTGAGGCTGTAAAAGCATAATACCATTTTACACGCAGCGCAATAAACAAAGCTACGCTGGAGGTAGTTCGTGAATGCCAAACATTTGAGGATGATGGAGTCTATCCTCCAAGGTGTTTTGACCGTAACCTGCTGCTCTCTTGATATATTGAACTGTCACTTGCGAAGAGGAGAGAAATGCATTCGGTGAAATTCTTGTTTAATTTACACAAAATTGACTGCACATCCCTTTTGCAAAGGATTTGCTTTCATGTACCACGCCCAGGATCTAGACAGTGTCCAGCTTTTAACTTGGACACAGTCAGGTCCAACATTATGTACCAGAGTCCCATTCACTTTATGTGTCAACACTTTAATACTATTGCTGATTCTTGTGATATTCACCATGACAATCTGGCACTTATTTTGAGTCACCTGCGTATGGTCAATGGGGAGAGGCTAGGTTATTTAGTTCTTAGTTTGAATACATTTATTTACTCATTTTTTTTTCTGCTCTTTTGATTTAAATTAATGCTTGATTCTTATCCTAATTTAGTATTGATTTTTTATTACTTATTTTCTCAAGCTCACTACTTTTTTTATTATATAGCAATTATTTTATAGTTTAATTGCATGGATCTGATACAGTTCATGCATTCGTACTTTTATATATCTAATTGATTTTCCTGTAACTGGGTATTTAAAACCTGTTGGAAATAAAGCTTATTATTATTAACATTAAGTTAGGTCTGGGTTGGATTGGGAACCAAATTTTGATAATATCCAACGACATTCGATGAGTCCAATAGCGCCATTACAGAATAAAAAAAGAACTGACCACTTAGATACCTCCCAGACAAGAAATGTTTGCTACACACCGGACCATAGGCTAACAAACCTTCTGAAGTCATTTCTTTTAATTGCATTTATCCATTGTTGGCGTCTCTTTTTAGAGAGTTCATTAAGGTCTAGTCTATGCATGAAACTTAGTTCTTTGGGAATTTTATAAAACTTAGTCAGTTGTCACCTCTGCTACCACAATTCACAACACAAGTCGTTGGTTGGCATTTTCCTCGCCAAAATAAAACAATCGCATGAAATACCGTCTAAATCAAAACCAAAATGAACTCCTTATTACGCTGTCAACTGTTGAAAATGACCAAATATTTCAAATAAAAAAGCAAATAAGCACACAAAATAGAAATTTTTCTTTTAAACTGCAATGTAAACAAAGCAGAACAAAACCACTGACATAATAGAATGGACGGGCCCCCACTCGTTACGCGCCGTGTAATCTTTGACTCCAACATATGAGAGAGAGGTCCGAGAAAGAGTAGGAGCTAATTTGGGCAAAAGCAGGTTGAGAGTCGTTATTTTAAACGGTGTTTCCTATGTTTGGTTGTTTAGTTAGAAGTGTTTGCCTTCTAGTACCAAAGGAAGCTTAAAAAAAGGACAAAATGGTTCAATCTTGTGCTGCTATAAACTGTACAAACAGGTGGAAAAAAGCAAATTTCATAGGTATAATAGTACAAATTATATTTTACTGTTTTAAGTGTTTTTATTCCTAATTTTGACGAGACTTGTTTGTTTTTAATGTTAATTAAAAATAACATTTGATTCAGGATACCTATATAACTGATGTTAATTTGCGTAAAGCCTGGCTACATGCTATAAAAAGAAAAGATAACAACCACAAAAATGCAAAAATTTGTGAAAAACATTTCTTGGTGTCAGATTATGAGCTCAATGTCCATGGAAGCAAAATTCTCAAAAAAGGCTTTAATTTCCTAAAACATTTGCAGAAAGCTTCTAATTCAAAACGAATTGTCAAAAACAATTAGGAGCTTCCTCGTTATCTATGCTACTATACTCTATTTCAGAAGTGTGTAGAGCAATAAAACCTCATTAGGTATGCAAAAGTGGTACCTGGTGATCCACCAATATTTTATGCCACTACCTTAGTTGGGTATTAGTTTCAATGTAAAATTCTTTCTTTTCGTTGATTGCAGGTAGTGCCACCCGGTTTTGGGTCAATTTATGAGTTTTGCCCATTGTTACCCACTGATTGAACATTGAAAACGGTTCGCCAAAGGCGTGCAACTGGGACTTGTTTTTTACCTTATAATTAATGTACTTAAATGCTATTTTATTTTAGAAAGTTACTTTTGTTTAAATGGAATAATATATTTTTTTTACAAATTTATTGAACATAATATGTAGAGTAAAACAGTTGAAAATGTCACTTTTGGATCTGGCACTTTTTGAACAGTGTATAACAATTTTAAATTATAATAGATTGTAGTCTTCTTCGTCATCTGACGAACTGTCATCACCTCTTGACATTATAATTAAAGGATCGACTGTCTGATCGATGAGGTTGTCAAGATCCCACATTTTGTCCTCTTGCTTAATTACATGCTGGACTGCTTTTCGCCAATTCTCTGGTGTCGCTTCCGTAATGGCTTGATCAAACAGTAGCTTAACATCTTTCATTTTAAAAGTCATGTTTTGTCTTGCTACAAATCCTTTTACCTGCGCCCATATCAGTTCTATAGGATTTAGTTCGCAATGATATGGCGGTAAGCGCAGTACAGTTATATTATATTTTTCGGCTATATCTTCCACGGCGTATTTCATGAAACGAGTTTTGTGTAAGTTTGCTATTGCCAGCAGTTCTTTTTTTATCAAATTTGCTTCAAACGCAATACCTTTTGCAGTCAGCCAATCGATAATTTCTTGCTTTCTCCAACTTGAAGTTGGCGTCTTCTCTATTCGCCGTGAATGATAGCTTGCGTTATCCATATCCATAGTTTTATAGGACTGTAGAATTAATAAATAAAAAATAGCTTGTTAAGGTTCTTTGTTAAATTTATTCAGTTACAATATTTTTTTTAATAAAATTGCTTAAAACAAGAGTTTTTGTATCTAAGACTTTTAAATATTATATAATTAAAAGGTTTTTATTTGGTTATAAAAACTTCTATCACGGTATGATTGACATCTTTAAACAGCCAACTTCAATTTTTTCTGTTTCATGGCCAACTAATGTTTCTTTCGCTATGATTTGTTTTTTTTTGCATATTTTGGCCATTTATCATGACTTAAGATACCAAGTGTTATATATCATTTTAATCGGAAAAAATAGCGCAATTTATTGGTATGAAAAAATACAGGGTGTTCCATTTAAAAAAATGCAAGTTTGGGTCATATCTCTTAAATAATGCCTTTAATAAAATTTTTGACTACGCCACTGAATTTTATTTAAAATTATCTATCCATAGCAGTTTTTACTTTTTTTATAACTTATATGGTTCGTGAGATAGAGCAAGTCGTTAAAAAGTGAAAATTTTCAATTTCACCCTGTATCTCAGAAACAAAAAAAGGTATCTCAATTCTGTTTGCGGCAATAAAAGTTTTACAAAAAAGTGACACAGGTTCGCGAAAACCGCACATCTCTATCTTTAAAAATAACAGAGATAACCTGCAAATACAACCAAATTGGGACACAGTGTACATTTAAAATAATAACTTTTTCACTCAGCGATAGTGGAGAATTTTTAGTACATCTTTTCGTTGGACTGAATACCTCCATTTTTTAAATATTGGGATAATAATATTGTGATTACACTACAGCGTAGCAGTGACTACTAACGTTTAAAATATGATTTAAAAGTATTTATAGTCTGTATATATTACCTGACCCCATTTTTGCATGTTACAAAGCGTTAAAAGATAGGTACCTATACAAAAGGATTAAAAGTATTTATTTAGTATTTAATCTCTTTCAGAATAAAGGCATTTAATCCGTGAAAATTAAATTCATAATTATTATAAGTACCTGCGCCTATGAACTACCACGAAATGTAGCCAAACAGAACGGAATTCCCCAGTTTATTGCTCTATACACTTCTGAAATAGAGTATAAACAGAAAAAACAGAGGAAAACTTACAAAACCAGTAAGAGATGTGGTAAAAGTATGTACAGTGGCAGAGAGTGTTATTAAATCATGGTCACACTTTTCATGCCCTGACATTTTAATAAAACTAATTGCAGCTTCTGCAGGAAAATTAAACATTTCAGATTTATTTAAAACATTCTCTGCTCACTGTATGGACCAAGACTTATTAAATGGACATATTTTTATAGTTAATAAGACTTAAAAAAAAGTAAAACTTCTAATGAAGTTAAAAAAGAATACGGCACAATATGACAAAAGCCATTATTTTTTGCAATCAATATGGATCACAAAAGTTTAAAATGCCAAATTTCATTACCGTAATTAAAACTTTTAAAAAGCTTTATATTATACTATAACAGCATTGGACAAAATGCTTCTTAAAAAAATAAGGAACATCATATCCTAATAAAATAAGTACTTAATTTGTATCATTGTCGTTGTAAAAAACCTCTCATTATTTAAATAATGTGTTTTATTTTAAGATACTTTATTTATATACCTTTAAATACAGGGTGTCAATTTGAAAACTTCCCACCCCTATTATCTCGAAACGGGTTAGGTTTTTATAAAATCGCTAGGACACATCGATTTTATTATCGAGGGGGAACAATTTTTATGCAGAAATCACTTCGCCTCTTTCAACCCCCTACCCCCCAGAACCTCCCTCTCAAAAATCTTAAATGGCAATAGGGGTTGAGTGATACCTCATTTGAAAGAACTTTTTATTCTCTACATTTTGGCACCTTATTTTTTAAATTTGAGTGCTGCGTTGCCAAGTTAGGGTTATTTGAACATTGTTAAATTACTTATTATTAAACATTATTCCTGTAAGTGTTTTAAATACGTTGAAGCTATGATTTCTATTGGAACGTGTTTGACCATAAAGCGAACCGGTGCATTTCTCACTGAAAGTGTTTATCAATCCGACAAATTCTTTTGGTCATGAAAGATAAACATTTAATTTTTTTTCTTTTTTGTTTATTTTCGTTTGCAATGGAATTCGTCTCAATACAGTTCGATGATATGATCCGAAATTTAAAATAGTATTTAGTGAACTTTCCTACCAGTCAATGTCACTAGGTATTTAAATCAGTTAAAATTTATTTCGATAATTTGTGTGTTATTGTTAGTTACTATGGTATACACGCTTAGGCAAAGAATTGAAATGATTTTTATTTATGGCGAGCAAGGAAGATGCGCAAGAAGAACGGCAGAAGTTTTTAATAATAGAAATCCTAATTGTAATGTAAGTCACAGATACATTTTGGACGTAGTAGCTAAATTTAATGAAACGGGTTCAGTTGGAAACAAAAAAAGGGCAAGTCGGCGTGTTTTAAACGAAGATGCTCAAGTAGAGATTTTGGGAACATTCGTTGCAGAACCCACCAATTCTCTCCGTACAGTAGCACGTCTAACTGGAATGTCACATGAAACTGTACGACGAGCATTACAGTTACATAAATATCATCCGTACAAGATGCAAATTTTACAGGAACTTCATGAGGACGATTTTGATAGGAGAATAGAGTTTTGCGAAATTATGTCCAACTTAATAAACACTCGTGCAATTGTGGTAAGCAACATTTGCTTCAGTGATGAATGTACCTTTTTCCTAAACGGCCATGTCAATAGACAGAATTGTCGATACTGGAGTGAGGACAATCCCCACATTTTCAGAGAGGGTGCTACACAGCGGCCACAAAAAATTAATGTTTGGGCCGGTATTCTTGGAAATGCTGTTATAGGACCGTTGTTTATTGAAGAAAACTTAACTGGAGAGCTCTACTTACACCTACTTGAAGATGTAATTGATCCTTTGATAACAACTGAACTGGAAAATCAAGTTGGTAACATTTTGCAAGAAAACGAACTACACTTTCAGCAAGATGGAGCTACGCCGCATTATTTTCGGCCAGTGCGGGAGTGGTTGAATAACAGATTCCCTAACCAATGGATTGGTAGAAGGGGACCGATAGAATGGCCTGCTAGGTCACCAGACTTAACGCCGTTAGATTTTTTTTTATGGGGGCACATAAAATCGGTTGTTTACAAAACTCAGCCTGATGATATCGAAGATTTAAAAAGAAGAATTACAGAGGCAAGTAGGGCTATTCCAGAAGAGGTATTTCAGAATGTCCTAGCGATTTTATAAAAACCTAACCCGTTTCGAGATAATAGGGGTGGGAAGTTTTCAAATTGACACCCTGTATAAGTAATAATATTTGTGGGTAAAACATCTTGCATACGATTATTAGACTATATATAGGATTATAACCATTCAGTGAAACCACAAAATTATAAAACCTATAAAAAAAATCAAAACTTCAATTTATTAATTAATTCAAGATTATTCTTATTTATGTTTTTATGCAAAAAATGATAGTGAGGGACAACTGAAAAACACTAAAAATTATTTGAAAATTGAAGAATTTCAGTTTTTAATTTGTCATAAATTATTGGTTGAAATAATTATTACGAATAAATTAAATCTAACACATCTTTATCTTCTTAACAAATAATTTTTTATTACATTTTCATCATTATTGGTCATCGTCTAATGTCACTTTCCAAATTTCTTCTATTTTCTGAATGTCTATGGTGAGCAATAATAAGGAGGAATAAAAATTTGCCCAAATTAGCTCCATCCTTTACATGCTCTCTCTCTCTCGCACTGCGATGGAATCGATGTCGTCGCGCGACGGCTGGTCCATTGTGATTTTGACAGGTGGCGGCCATATTGAATTTATTTTGACAGAATGCTGATTCGCCCAATAGCATCTTCTCATATCATATAAGCTTTTCTAACCTCACATTTTCAATTGTTTCAGACGTCGTACCGAACGCGAGTACGATCGCGCCGGCTCGTACCGCGAAAAGACGCGGACGGGCGGCATGAGACGCGACGGCAGCCGGGAGCGGTTCTACGACGAGCGAGAGGGCGGCAGAGACTACGAGCGTGGGCGGACGAGTGGGCGTGGCGCGCCGCCCCCGCAACCGGTGCAGGCCGGCGGCGGTCAGGTGCCGTGGCCGCCGGCGGTCGTCAGGGAGCCGTACTTCCCGCCCCAGGACGCCTCCCAGCCGCCCATCAGCTATCAGAACAGGTATAATTTTCTTATGATTGTGTTATTACTATTATGCTGCCGTCCTAACATCATCAAAACGGTCCTATCTGCAAAATGTTGTTAAAAATGCAAAAAAATACCCACAATAATATTGAAACATCTTTCATTATCAATTATTTGAGGTTATGTTACAAACGTGCTACGTTTAATTTGTTCTAACTTAGCACAAAATGCTACCGTAAAACGGGGTTACTTTGCACCATTTTTTTTAGTTTTATTTTATTAGTTAGGATGTAACGTCACTCGAAAGAAGATCTGAACTGTTTATTATAAATATCAATTGAGCAGGTTGTAATATAACTCTGATTATAGCTATTTGTTACGTATATTGCCTAATCAAGAGAACAACCTAGTTTTATTAGTGGTGCAAAGTATATCCCAAAAAAGTCATACTTTGCACCAATTAAATGCGAAAAACTGTTCGTGGGGCAAGTTTTGTGAATTTAAACTACCTACCTACATATATTTATGAAACAAGCATAAAAGTAAAGAAAATTGCTACAATTTAAATGAACAATCTTTATTATAACATTATAATAGTAAAAATACAACGTTTGAAACTAATCCCACCACAATTTGTCGCATTCTGGGACAATGTACAATCCTCGTTTGGACATTTTCTTGGGAGGGCTAATGACGCCAATTACGTTGTCCTACGAATACCATATTTCGTCACGTCTTTCTGGCCATTTCCAAAACTTTATCGATCTGGCCATAGCATTGATCATCGCTCCATCGTTTTCTATTGCTGTTATCACTCCAGGATAAACATGATCTTTATAGGAAAATAAAACGTACTCACCAACAACTTTTTTAACATCATCTAATCCAGAGTTTTTGACTTTTTCGACAATATTTGTTCCAAGAGAACCTGAGACGAGTTTTTCATTAAATTCTTTTTCTTCTTCCATCTCATTTATTTCATCATCTGATGAATCCCTGCCTAGTGGAAAGTGGTCGTCCAAAACAATGTCCTCCTCTGAATTATCTACGATTTCTGGTTCAACAGCTTAAAGAGGTGTGGATGTAAATGCTCCAGTTAGATCTGTTGAACTAATTTCAGAATGGGCAATTCTGTATCCTGCTGAAACCGTTATTTTCTTCTTCCTACGTGGCTTAAACTGTGTGGCTTCCTGTCTTTTATCTTCTAAATACTTAACCCATTAACGCCTGGTTTTGGCAGAGAAATATCAAATGATTATTTTTTAGGTTTTTAGGATAGAATACAAGGATTGACAGCAATTTTTTAGTTTTATTGGTAACACTAGGCGTTTTAACTACCTAGTTATAACAATTTGTGAAAAAATACAAAGAATTGTTCAGTGTCATTTATTTTAAAGTAAAAAACAAAAACTGTTATTTTAGACTAAAATCTACTTTCATTGAAAAGCTACTTTGTATGAAATAAAGAAAAACAGTCAATACAAACACCCACGTCGCATTTTTTGCACATTGTTCTTCCCACTGCGGAACAGCCCTCTCCAGCACAACGTCGCCGTTTGTTTTGGGGAACTCGAATAACCAAATGATCCCTTTTATCATACCGAATATCATCCGATACCCTGTTCAAGGAAACTGAGCTTGAAGATGTGGAAACTTTACCAGGACCTATTGGTGGAACTCCAAAAGAGTTCAAATAAAATTTCGCTATTTCCCTTCTAAACTCTAATTGCGGAAGAGTTCCTCCAGATTTCTTGTGGAGTTGCCAAGCATTCTGCACACACACATCCATTAGCCACGTAAATATACTCCACCACCACTTTTTCTTGATAAGTTCCAATTTTTTTTGTGATAAGTTCCAATCACAAACGGCCGAGGCACTTGAACTACTTTTTTTTCGGCACTTGAATATCGGCGCACAGATCCAATTGGTTGTACTCCAAAGCATGTTGACGCCAGAGTGACAACTCCATTATCAGCCCAGCGAACATATGAAATCCCATTTCCCTTATCAAGGATAGATTCGGTAGTACCTCTCGGTTTTTTTTCAAAGGCCTTTTTTTCTGTAAGAGAGCATCCCTTAGGTAATCTAGTTTCACGCACAGTTCCAGTACCTTGATACCCTTTATCTCGTAAATATTTAAGAAGCTTTACGCCTGTAAATAAATTATCAAAATAGAGTTTATATGGTTTGAAACCTTTTACTCTTTCTACTTCTTTTAGCATTTGCACTATGGGCGCTGATGCTTTACCGAATAATAATTCATACTCAGGGGAGCGGCGGGGGTTATTTCCCTGATACATTTCAAAGTTGATGAGGTAACCGGAAGCCGTATTCATACACCACATTTTATAGCCGAAACGAACTGGCTGGCTTACCTCGAATAAACTGCTTGCAGCTGTGTTTTCCGAAGTATCGAATCATAGATTCGTCGTAACATAGATGCTCTTCAGGCTGAAAATAAGCTAAAAAGTTTTCCTTGATCTTGTCCATTAGTGGACGCATTTTCCACACTTTATCAGACAGCTCTGGTTTACAATTATCAGTGAAGTGAATAAAACGCGAAATTTGCAAAAACCGGTCCCTGCGCATAGACATGTAAACCAGTTCATTTCTCATGTCATTATTTGAGTCCCAGTAAAACCTTTTTCCTGGTAAATCAATATACCCACTAATAATAAGAATGCCAATATAGCATTTCATTTCTCCTACAGATACTTTAGGGTCCGGACGGTTTTTGAATAAGGCATACCTGGACGTTTCCTCGATCATCATATGTATGATGTCATCATGGATAAACAATTCTAATAATTCCACGGGACTTAAATGTTGATATGGCTTGAAGTCACATGTTGATTTGGTTGCAAATCTCCTTGGACCCAGTCAAAGTCCTCTACATCAACAGTAATTTGTGTTATCGAAGGTGCTTTGTTTTGTGATGGCGAAGGAGATCTATGTTTTGGTGAAGCACGAAGTGATCCAAGACTTCGCGACAAATCATCAGAACTGCACCCACCAACTCTGGTGTTGTCCAGGAGTTTTACTTCGGCTTGACCTCTAAGTTGTCTGCCAGATAAATTGTCAATAAATCCACTACCATCTTCATCCTCGGAGTCTACGTCTGTCAGAACGTCCGGTCGGGTGGTTCAATAAATATTTCGTCTATATTATCACTATAGGCAATCTCTAGGGCATCTTGAAGTGAGAAACCCCTCCTATAACAAAAAAAAACAATTTACAAAAAATTCGGTAGTGTAACCGCCTAGCGTTACCATACGGTAAAAGGCTGATATATACATCTGTAGCTAATATGGCATAACTCGGATTTCGATAAAAAAATAATTAGTACAATATTTGATATGTCTTCTCACTGGCTAACCAAGTTAGAAACGGTTTCATAAAAAAACTCGAACAATACACAAAGTTTGGCTCCATAGCACTTTTACGCAATAGCAAAAACACCTAAATAAATTACACGCACACGTGTCTGGTACGAACGTCGTCTAGACCTGTTATGAACTAATCAACAAGTTGAACTATTTTTAAGAGACTGACAGCGCCATCTCTCCAACCGGCCTAAAAATAGAGCCGCAGCATCCTTTACAGAAAGCGTAAATAATTGTGATCATACGGTAACGCTAGGCGTTAATGGATTAATGAAAGGTTTTCGATATCCGACGAACTTGATTTATTTGTTTCGCTAGCAGTTGTCATATTAGATTGCTTAGTTGTTGTTAACCGCTCCAAGAGCGGTGTTACATCGCAAGGGACGATACCGCATTTCCTAAATCCCGACTTTAATATCTCAGCGCTATTCTTTTGAATTTTTTCCATTAATGATCGTAAAAGCATTGGAAAAAGCTGTTTCTCAAGTACATTTGATCTACCCCCTACATGAATTTCCTTATATTGAGATAAAATGTCTCTCCAGGCTCTTTTCATGGGGGCAAATAATGCGACATCTAGCGATTGTGTAACGTGGGTGCTGTTTGGAGGCAAACATACAAAATCAATGTCGTGTCTTCGACATAAATCGAGGACTTCATCATTAATATGAGAAGACAAATTGTCTCCTAAAACGACCTTCTTTCCCTGAATTTTTTTAAGCCTGGGTAATAGGAGAGTGCTGAACCAATTTGCAAATGTCTGTGATTCGAACCAACCAGATGCAGTATTTGCATAACGCGTACCAGGGGGACCATTCTCAGTCCAGGTGTCCCACAAATGCTTCGATTTGTACATCACATAAGGAGGTAGAAGCTCACCAGCTGCATTTCCACAAATCATAAGAGAAATGCTACTCTTTGAGGAATTACAAACTCGTTCGGGATACTTAACACGACGTTTAGTTAATATCTTTTTATGACCGGGGTCATCGGTTAAGTTTGTCTCGTCATAATTAAACATAGCATGCGGCTCTACACCAGTTAATGTTTGTTTTAGATTTTCTATGTATTCAGTCATTTGATTTGCATTGAGTGATGCTCTACTCCTTTTTATGTTTGAGGCTATCCTTGCAGTAAGGTCCTTATGACGAGTTAAAAATGATTTGACCCAATCGATACCTGGAGTATTATCCCTAAAACGAGTTATTTTTTTTTCCTTTGCGATTTAAATAGCTCTTGATTATTTGTCGCAATTCTATTCCAGTAACAGGAAAACCAGAATCACTAAGGCTATATGAATGCATTGTACGAAACATCTTTCCTCTTCATAAGAGAATATTGATGGGTATCCAGGTTTTCTAGCGTGTGTTCCTTTTAATTTGTAAAAAATCGCTCTTCTTGGAATGTTAAAGGATTCAGCGGGAACTCTTGTGCGCATGCCATCTTGTATTGCTGACAAACATGCCTTCAAATCTTCTTCTGAGTAGTCTGCATATCTGCGAGATCCCAGTTTCCTTTTATAACGTCTGGGCATTTTCTGAAAACCATTTACCTATTTAACTTTTACTCTTGCGAATGAAACTAGTTTGGACGTGACAAGTAGGGGATACTTTGCACCACTTGAGCGGTGCAAAGTATACCCAATTCCACGTGATATAAGTGCACATGTAAACAATGTTTTTTTTTTATTGCTATCCTTGTTTAAACCCGTTATGTTAACAACTACAAATCGCAATCGGTTATAGTATAAGCCTTTAGACGTGTACTTTGATTTTGCAAAGCCAGAAAATTTCTAGGTTAATATTCGGACGGTTGCTGATAAACAACTGACGACCAGGAGGATATTCGCGCGTATTGGTGACGTATTGGGATGTTTCCTATGTGTTCTAGAGGTAGTAGAAATATCTGAACAAAATTATGAGGAGGATTACAGAAAATATAGTTTTACATGTTCGGTGCAAAGTTTCCCTGCTCAGTGCAAGGTAACCCCGTTTTACGGTAGCTTAAATAAAAGTAGAACAGACTTTCTCTTTCATTGTATATATGAGATCGAACAATTTGGTTCGGATAGAACTTTTAGGTATAATTAATAAAGCACTAAGACAATTTTATTTTGTTTATGTGTTTGCGTTGTTCATGTATCATGAGCTAAAAAAGTGAATTTGCAGATAGGACCTTTCTCGTTAGCAAGGCAGTATTATTATTAGAGATTAAGTGTCGGGCACAAGATACCAGGAAGTATTGTACTGGTTACCGGAAGGGCCTGTCTTGATTTTGTGTCCTTGTCGCGCCCCTTTGGTTGTGTATTATGAAGTTTTTGGGTCATTGGGTTAGCGAATTCAGTTGGGTGTTTTGTATCAAACCTTATATTTGTTATTTTTATTATTATTTTAATTATTATGTCAACTTTTACGCTAACATTGACATAAAGTTTATACATTTATATATTATTATTGCTTGTGATTAGAATACTTCTACGTGATGATTGTAACTTATTGTGATATTTATTGATATTATCTGTGATATTTTAGTAAGTAATTTGTACGTACAAACATTTGTGATGACCTGCAAGGTTCTCCAGAATGTTCTATACATGTACTTATGATAAGATAAAAAATAAACATTTCTACGAGAGAAATCTGTATTATTTTATCCTGCGAGTTGGGACCATATATTTCAGCAAGAACCGCGGCTATTGTAATTTATTTTCTGTTGAGCGGCCAAGTAATACATACATCTACTACACCTTAAACCAGTCAAATGTACTTAATTTAGTACAATTTGAACGGCTGTAATAAAAATCTGTAAAACGTTGCCGGATTTATATAAAAAATAATTTTAAGATTTTAAACTCTCGTATAAATACATACAGGGCGTATTAAGGAAGCTTTTGCACAAAGTTTTGACTTAAAAAAGGGCTAGTAAAATCCATATTGTTGCGACGAATTCATAATTAGTTGCATATTTTGTTGGCTATTACGTCAATATTTCTTTCTGTAAATATCAATTATTGAAAAAAAAAAGAAAAAAATTAACTTGTTTAAAAAAAAAATGAACTTAAAGAGAATTGATTTCTTTTTTCAATATCCTACCCAACTTAATTTTTGATTGAAATTGAAAAGAACGAAAATCCTATTTATTGAGTAAGAAAACCTAATTTGAATACTTTACCAGACTCTTCAGTAAAACATGCATTGATCATATTTACGTTAAAGATCAAAACCATACTGTTTTTACATGTTTGTTTGTAAAATAACTCATCGCTATCCGATTGCTTTTTGTTAAGAATGACTGTGAACAATGATCAAAGATTGTAAAACTTATGTAAATTATCATAAGGTTAGAATATGTCTACAAAACGTATCTTCAAATTTTATCAGTACAATAAATAGACAAGTTGCTGAAAATACTCATATGGTGAAACAACAAAACATGGCAAAAATAAATGGATCACTAAATTTCTATTAAGTCCTATAAAAGTGAAAAATCTGTAACATAATAGGCGATGTATAAAAAATCCTGAACATATCGAGAATAAAAATCTTTTTACAGGGAAGGACCACCTAAATCTCAGTCATTGTGATTATGCAATAAGTCCATCCCAAAAACAGAAATTGGGACCATAGAACTTCCAAATTCAGAAATTGTTACGGATTGAGTCCCTCTTTAATAAATACTACTCAAAATTACAACCAAAAAGGCCGATCAAACAAAAGTATACAAGGTGTTACAAAATAAGATGCTGATCCTTAAGGGTGTTAATCGAAAACAAAGTTTAAATAAATTTATGTTCTGAGCCACAGGGTGTTAAAATCTTAAGAACAAAATCGTTTCTTCACCATAACTTTCTAGGTATGTTCATGAAATTTAGCACACACTCCCTGATTATCAACAGCTATTTTTTGATGTGTAGGAGATTTTTTAAAAGTTTAACCAATGGCGTCCGTACAAGAAAGTAGACTAAACATTTTTTTTTAATATTACGTACGCCACTGATTTTTCGTAAAACGAAAATTATTTTTATAATCCCCATTCAATTTAGGGCAATTTTGGTTTCTTGACTTTTTTTTCTCTGACGCGATTACCGCGGAAAAAAAAGTAAAAACATTTTTATGCACGGTCAATTTTTTAGTGAAAAAATTAAATTTATTTATTTCATAAACATATGTACAGGGCGTCCTATTTTGGGTACTTTCGCGGTATATCTCCGTTATTTTTTATATATTATAATTCTGAAGACAAACTGGGTGAACTTACGGGGAAGAACGACAACAATCAGGACCCGAGTAATTACTAATGTAAGTGTTTTTATTTTTAACTTGGGTTCAAAATCTAAATGTGTTGAATTGATCAAAGAAAATTAACAACTTGAATATGGTGTTTTTTTTTCAGTTTATTGTGATTTTCTTTTTTTGGGTTTTGTTTTAATTTTTTTTTCAGTTCATGTATTTTGCATTTTTTATGTTGTTCATATCAGGAAACTCCATATTATATTATTTTCCGTTTAAAATGCTTTTCAGAAAACTTACGCAAATTTCTCTGTGTATCATTTATTTTTTGGGTTATTAGTTATTTAGTTTGTAGAATTAAGATTCTCAATGTCAACACTCAACAATCAACACTCGGTGTTTGAGTAATTGGGTCTATACAGATGTGAAGGACAAGGCCTATATTTTATATCTTTTTTTCTCTCACTCTATTAAAATTATAATAATTAAAGCTTATGAACTCTGCCTTTCATATCCAGTTTTTCTGATCACAGTTATGTGTATAAGTTTAGTGTGTATATTTATATAACACTGATTAATTATAATTATTTTCATCTTAAATTACAATTATAATTTAGTTTAGTTAAAAAATAACTTCTGGTTCTAAGTTACGACATAAGATTCAATGTGATCATTTCATTTATTAATTTTCTTTTTGATGTATTTCAGTATTATTTAAATAGGCCAAAGTGCACCTATGCAATAATGTTTAGTCAAAGCATAGTGAGAGCTGCTGTTGTGATATGCGTTTTGTCTCGATTAAATTTATGTTTTGAGAATGTATGGTTGATAGATTGTATTAAATATTTGTTAGTTTTAGTGTCATGGCGAATGGGGTGGGTGGATGTGCGTGGGTCAGGATATTTTTTATGGGGTGATGGCGGTTAATAGAGCAATACGAGCGGTTAATCAGCAAGATAATTTGATTAATCAAGACTATAAGAGGATAGGTATGAATTTTACAGTTGCGCATTCTAATATTCGATCGATGAACACCGGATTTGACGAATTTTCAAATTACGTGTCTGATTATGACTTTGATATTTTGGGTCTGTCAGAAACGTGGTTAACTCCCGAGCATGATAGCAGTAGCTTCGAAATTTCTGGATACAAACTTATTAGGAGGGATCGAGTAGGAAGGGGTGGAGGCGTAGGAATATACATTAAAAACAAATATAAAAATGAAAATATATATTTTAATGTAATTTCGGCTGATTTTGAATATGCTAGCATTAAACTTAATATAAATAAAAGATCAATTCTGTTTTCAACTGTATATCGTTCGCCTTCATCTAATGCGGATCATTTTATTGATTGGTTAGAGGAAATATGTAGCTTATCCTTGCCATTTTACGATCAGGTTATCTTTGTTGGAGATCTTAACCTTGACTTTTTAAAACAACATTCACCGAAAAAAAACTTGAAAGACTCTTAGAAATTTTTAACCTAAAACAGGTTATTACAGAACCTACTCGAATAAATTTTGCTGCAAACAGTTTTAGCCTCATTGATGTTATTATATATAACAAACCAATCATCAATCATAAAAAAATCAGGTTCAGTAAGTATTTCGCCAGACATTTCAGACCATATATATGGTATATACTGTTTTGGATTTTGCCAAGGGACGTGATACTGTTAAATACATCCAGTATAGAAATTATAATAATATAAATCGCCATCAGTTTAACTTAGACGCAGAACAGCTACCATGGGATAATATATATTATACACAAGATATAGATAAAAAGATTGACATATTTAATAGGAATATATTATTCTCCGCTATTATCCAAAAAGGTAAAAGAAAAACCGTTTACGCCGTGGATTACAAATAATATTAAATTTCTTATGAAAGAAAGAGATAAGGCTCATCGTAGATATTCAAAACAAAAAACTGAAGCACACCTCCAGTACTATAGGCAATTAAGGAATTTCACTAAGCATGCTGTTGCGAGGCAAAAAATCACCTATTTCAACACAATGTCACAAAAGCATGAAAGAGAATTTTGGAATGCTGCAAGGAAATTAAACCTTGGCTGTAAGAGGAATTCTGGCTTACCAGACAAGTTTTTAAATGCAACTGCTCTTAGGAAGTATTTTTCAGGTTTAAATACTACAGCTGATACAACTTTAAATGAATTAAATGTCTTACCTAAATTTTACACAATTGGATGAGCCAACATTAATTAAAATCATTAAAACAATACACTGTAACGCAATAGGTGAAGACTCCTAGAAATGTGCCTACCATATCTTACAAAACCATTATTAAATATTTTAAATAGCTGCTTATTACAAAATTTTTATCCTACAATTTGGAAAAAAGCTATTTTGAAACCTCTAGCAAAGGTTTCGGGTTTAAAGACCTTAGACCCATTAGCATACTGCCTCTGGTATCCAAAATTTTAGAAAGGTTTGTGCACCAACAAATATGCAGCTTTGTTGATTTTTATAATATTATCCCGGACTGCGAATCGGGTTTTAGAAAGAACTTTAGCACTACCACGAGTCTAGTACACCTTCTTAATAACTGTAAGATAAATGAGGAAAAAAAGGAAATAACATGTCTTGGATTATTGGATTTTGGTAGAGCTTTCGATACTTTAAACCACGAAATGTTATTAGCAAAGCTTTATTATTTTGGTTTTTCGAATAACGCGATTGAAGTCATATCTTAATAATAGAGCGAATTGCGTAGTAATAAACAAGGCTTCTACAACTGAAAAATAAGTTATTATCCTGTATCTACCGGTGTTCCCCAGCGTTCTATTTTGGGGCCGTTGCTTTTTTCATTGTTTGTTGCAGATATGAAATCCTGCATAAAGTACTCAATGTTACAACAATATGCTGACGATTCCCAGCTGTATACTTCATTTTCACGTGAATCTCTACCCATAATAGAAGAACAATTTAATAAGGATTTAGAAAATATAGATAACTTTTCCTGCGACCATAATTTGAAATTAAATTCGTCTATAAATCATGTGTAATTTTTCTGGGTGGCGAAAAGAACGCCCTTAATGCAGCAACAACTTTAAATGCAAAAATTCGTAATGAGCAGCTACCAGTAGTACGAGAGGTCAAAAACTTGTTTTATCCTTATTTGATTATTATGATTGTGACTGAAGACTCCGCTTACTCAATACAAAAACTTCAGAACTGTTGTATGCGTTTTTCTTACAAAATTCCATTTAGAAGTCACATTTTTCCTTATTTAAACAATAACTTAATTCTAAATATGAAAAATCGTAGAAAATATCGCATGTATTCCTTCGTGTATAAAGTTATAAAAACTAGGGAGCCATTATATTTAGATAACAATTTTACAAATATTCTTCATGAGCATAACACTAGATTTATAAATTTATTTAGAATACCACAACATATTAATTAATTTACCTTTCCTGCATATCCAGAACCCCCGCCTGCTTCACCTTACTTAAATACTTAAATATGATTTTGAGTTTGAATTTGAATTTTTAGAGATAGAGAGTTGCGGTTTTCGCGACACTGTGCTACTTTTTTGTAAAACTAAAGATGCTGTTAACTAAATTTTCATAGCCCTTTTATTTTTTTAAGATACAGGGCATTTTTGAAATTTTTGCATTTTGGGACCCCCGTCGTGTCTCCGTTATCTTTAAAGTTTTTGTAAAAGTAAAAATTTATTCTTATAGATTTTTTTTCCGTAGAATTCAATGGTGTAGATATATATTTTTTTGATCAATAGTTTCTGAGTTATAACCCAAACTCATGTTTTTTTTTAATGGAACACCCTGTATATTTATAGGTCATAATATTGGCCTTTTTTTACCTTTTTAAAAATATATAACAGCACGGATTCATTTTCAAAAATACGCAAAAAAATTACAATTTTCTAAATTTAAATGATCAAATTCATAATCTAATGGGAGGCATCATAATCTAATGGATGGCTATTTATAACAAGAAATGAAAAAATGACAAATAAATTGTTTTTTATTAAATTAACATGTTTCTTTAAATTAATTGGTAACATTGATTTATGTCTTACTATTATCAAGCTTAAGTTGAATTAATATTAGTACCTTTTGTATTATTTTCATTTTGTAAAATTAGTGGATTCCGTTAATAAAATAAATAAATAAATTTATGGGGGTATATACAAGATCAAGTGTATAAAAGACAATGCAATAGTCTCATAGAACTTCAAGACGCAATTCATTTAGCATTTCAAAATCTGAGAAGAAGACAAATTATTATTTTGAATGCTATTCAAAAGGTTACAAAAATGTGCCAATTTTGTATCAGAGAAGATGGTGGTCATTTTGAACATCTCTTGTAAAAATGTTGTTTTGTTACATTGTTGTTTTATTATATAGTTGTTTTTTTATTGTGTTATGTGTGTATTAAATTTATATTTTTGTTTTTATGTTCCTTTATTACAAAAAAAAAAAAAGAATGATGCAATTCCCCATTCGTCGTTATTAATTTGTAACTTTTTATTTGTCTATTATTGTTATTCATGGCCTACTATTAAATTATGCATTTAATTTAGAAAATTCTTAGTTATTTGCATATTTTAAAAATAAGTCCATACTGTTATATATTTTTGAAAAGGTAAAAAAGGCCAATTTTATGAACTTTAAATAACTCAAAAACTATTAATCAAAAAATATATATATCTATACCATTAGATTCTATGTGTTGCGAAAACCGCAACTGTCTATCTCTAAAAATAACGGAGATATCCCGCAAAAGTACCCAAAATGGGACACCCTGTACTGCCCAATAGGCATAAGCATTCTTTTTTCAATTTCATTCGAATTTGTTTTTAATTCTGTATCTAGTTCAGTCCATGTGTCGTCTTTTTTTTTTTTTTGTTTTTGAAATCCATGAAGGTAGGAATACTCGATGCTCACGAAATAACTCAATTAAATGAGTTATAAGTTCTTTTGACCATTCCATCGCGTAAACAAATTAAGAAAAATCAGTGAGTGTGAAGTGAGCAATTGTAAGCTATAAAATTTTTAAACATGACATTGAGAATTGACATTGATAAGCGTTGATTTTAAACAATTGTTGTTATGGTATCATATACAAAAGGTAAAAATAAATGCATCAGATCCTATTTAGGTAATTAATATTTTTTCTAAATTTAAACGCGTCTTAGGGCCGTAGTGGCGTAGTGACACATTTTCGGACATGGGTTCCTATACTCAAATGGATTCGACTGTTGCACTGAACAACCCCTAGAAGTTTGATCCCATTGTTCTGAAACACCCTGTATAGGAACAACCTAAAATGATCAAATCATTTAGTAACTTTCTATAATATTCGTATTGGGCATATAAAATATCTTGAATTACATCACTTACAATAAATTCTTTCCAGTAGAACAATTTAATTATCAAAAAAATATTATAAATAAATTTAAAATTATCTGGCTACCATTGACCTTAACTTGAAATAATTGAACATTAACCGTAGGACGTGCAATTGTGTGTTTTGTTGTACGTTTGTTTCCTGCGTTGGGTTTAAGTTCAAGTTACTGTTTACTTGCAGTTCCTGTTTTTACCATTAATATTTATATCAATTTAATAATAATTCCTTATAATTTAAAATGAACCGCAGTTTCAAATGTTGTCAAAAAAGGGATTTTTCAAATTATTGCTGCATCTCTTGTATTTCAATGTTCCACCCAAGTTGTCTGGAAAGAAATTCTGATGCCATAAAACTGGGAGGCTACAGGATTTTATGCTCACAAAGATGTTAAGATGATTTTAATGAAAGAGATCAGGAAGGAAAAATGAATGAGCAAAAGATTTATGATTAGTTGACGGAATTGAAAGAAAAGGGTAGACATATAGAGAGAATGAGAAGAAACAGCATGGTCTTTGAAGATGAAGTGTCGGAGGCCGAAAAGAAGTTCTCCTCATCCCTGAAAAATCTGCATAAACGGAATGAAGAACTTAAATTTGAATTGGAAAACTTAAAAATTAAACAAAGTGAATTGGTAGCATTACTGAAAGTGAGTGAAAGGGCAAGTCTTAAGTTCAATTCACAAATTAGCGAGCTAAATATCCTAAATAAAAATTTAAATTGTAACGATAAAAACAAGAAAATGAGTCTTCAACCTATAAGACTGAAATAAACTTGCTACAAAAAGACGTAAACGACTTAACTAACTTAAATAAGAAGATGTTGGACTCCGTAAAGGTGTTGGAAGTTGAAAAAGATACCTGTTATTCCGACATTTGTGCATTGAAGGAACAGTTACAGATATCTAAATCTGTTGTTATTAATTCTCCAACACAGCTACCAACTAGGCCAAATACACCTGACGATAGTCGACCTCGGCTTCTCTTTATTGGTGGAAATTGTAGCAGAGTGTTCCTAAAACATTTACGTTTAAAGTTTGAAGCTTACTACAAGGTTCAGTGTTTCCTGAAGCCGGGCAGTTCAAGAAGTGAAGTGATTAGGACGGCATCAAATTTAGTTAAGGACTTTACGAAAGAAGATTTTTTATTAGTAATGTTAAATGGAATTTGTTCTTCATCTGATGTTTTAAAAAATTTAATTCAAAATCATGTTGATACAAACACTTTAGTGATGACAAGCCCTTATACTTATTTAAACCATAATGTTATCTATAATAGTAATAAGGCTCTTTATCGTACTTTTCATGCAAATAATATTAATCTGTATGGGATTTTAGAGTCTAATCACGCCAGTAACTTTGGTTCAGACTTGGCATCATTATTACATACACATATTTTCAAATATTTTAAAATTAATATTTCATCGAATAAATTGTCTTTGAATTATCAAATTAATGAGTCTGAACTGATTACTGATCGTGAATTGAATTCGTCTTTTTTATAGACATGTCCACGAAGGTTGAATCTCATTCATGTTCATATTCTACTAGTAAGATTGAAATTAGCTCTTCGAAAAGCTTAAGTATCTTTATTCTTAATATACCATCCCTAAGAAACAAGATGGATGAGCTTCATCTTTTGCTGGACACATGTAATTTTCCTGATATTGTACTTCTGACTGAGCACTGGTTGAGGCCTAGTCAATGTTTTTTAATATCTGATTATGTTCCTATATCAAATTTTTGTCGTCAACAATCTATACATGGAGGAACCATGATATTGGCTAGGCAAACAATTGAAACGATTTTTTGTAATATTGATAAGTATGATAATCTTCTGTTAGAGAATGTTTAATTTATTTATTCTTTGTGTTTATAGGCCACCTACAGGAGATATCGCTATGTTTCTGGACAAACTTGATTCTCTTTTATACCAGTTGTCCCTACACTCTAAGGTTATATTGGCTGGTGACTTTAATATCAACTACACTGATGAAACCTTGCCACGTACTCTTTTTAATTATTTTAAATTCTTACGGCTTGAAAATGCACGTTCTTTCTCCCACACGAATAACTTCTTCATCTGCAACTACAATTGACTATTTCTGTACAAATTTTGATGACGTTTTATGCACAGTACTCCCATCTGGTATTTCCGAGCATGAAGCTATTTTTGCTAAAATGCCATATAATACTGTATCATCTTCATCTCATTATATGGGAAGAATTTTCAGCAGGAGAAATTTATTTTTATATTTAATTTACCTAATATCTTGCTCAAGGGTATTCATAGTAACATTGATCCCTTACACTATCTTCAACAAGTGTCGGTTGAGCATTCATTTTTCTTTCATCCTGTCGATCTTACCGAAGTAAAAAATGAAATCAAACGCCTAAAAAACCATAAATCATCTGGAGCTGATGGGATATCTTCGAGGTTGTTACTTTTTTTGCCTGATTCAGTCTTAAATGCTTTAGTTTCTGCCATAAACAATTGTTTACATATTGGCATTTTTCCTTCATCTGTAAAAGAGGCAGTAGTTATCCCTCTTCATAAGGGTGGAGATTTGGATCAGCCTTGTAATTTCCGTCCCATTTCTATTTTGTCTACCCTCTCTAAGATAGTTGGAAAACTTGCAAAAAGCAGAATTTTGTCCTTTTTACATCATAATGGAATTTTGTCTGCAAATCAGTTTGGATTTCAAGCCGGTAAAGGGACTCATGATGCTGTTTTTAGCTTTTTAGAGAGCGTCCATGTGTCCTTGAATTCTAGAGAGTCATCGGCGGCAGTGTTTTGTGATCTATCCAAAGCATTTGACTGTGTGGATCATAGAATACTGTTATCTAAGCTCGATAAATATGGTTTTAGGGGCGTAGCTTGAGTCCTATCTATCAAATCGTACTCAGAAGGTTACAGTGTCTGGGCGTTTGTCTGCTTCTAGATCCCTAAAATGCGGCGTTCCCCAGGGTTCAGTGTTGGGACCACTGTTATTTTTACTTTATGTGGATGAATTAAGTTCATTGAAACTGCAGGGCAAGGTGGTTCAGTTTGCTGATGATACCACCATACTATGGAGCCATAAAAATTCTGATTATATTAAGACTTGTATCCTTGAAGACCTTAAGATTTTATAAGGGTGGTGTGCTTCCAACAGGCTCGTGTTTAATGTAAGAAAGACGTCTATTATGGGGTTTAAGTGCGATGTTCAGGGTCTGATGTTTGACGAAAATTCCCTCTTGCAGAATAAAGAGTGCTGCAAGTTCCTAGGAATTACCATTGATGGTCGCCTTCGGTTTGAAGATCATATTTTACATTTAGCTGGGAAATTATCTTCTGGATGTTTTGCAGTAAGAATGGCAAAACAAAAGCTCGGAGGGGTGGTTGCACGTTCAGTGTACTTTTCACTTATTGAATCTCATATTCGGTATGGCTTGCCTTTTTGGGGTTTAACCAATAAGGGGCTACTTAACATTGTCTTTGTTATTCAAAAAAAAGCAGTTAGATACCTGTGTTCTGCTAAGTTAAGAGATTCTTCTAGACACTGGCCATTTGACTCGTCGTGTAAATGATGTTCCCCTACCTATTCCTACGTCTTCCCTTACCAAAAACTCATTAATTTACATAAGTAAAAAAATTTACAATCATGTTCCTCTATGTGTTAGACATATATCGGATGTTAAGAAATTTAAAAGAGAATTAAAGACGCTTTTATTGGCTAAGGCATATTATAACCTGGATGACTTTTTTAATGATAGATTTTAACCTTGGACATACTGGAAAGTTTTTTTTTTCTTCTCTAGTTTTGTCAACAAGTTTACCTTTATTTAGTAATTGATTGTTTTATTTAGTTATCTTTAATTCAAGTATGTTGAAAAAGTTTTGTCTTCTTGTGTTTAATTTTGTTCATTGTTTTGTCAATTTTTGAAATTGTATTTTTGTTTTGTTTTTTTAGCTTGTAGGATGCTTGTACACAAGTTTTTTTTTACGTAATATAGCACATTTTCTTTCTTTCTTTCAAAACTATAAAAATTATACTTACTTTTTTAACGCCATATTGTGAACTTTAAAAAAAAATCAGTAATTAGCACACTAAATTCGGAAAATTTGCAAAAACGCACCTCAAACCTTCTCTTATGCTAGCCAGAACGACACTGACACGACCGTAGAGATAGGTTGCTTTTTCGTAAGCTGCTACTTTGTAGCTGCTTCTTAACAGTAGCAGCTTCACCCTGCTTTTTAATAATTAAAAAAGCTGCTTCTCGAAAAGGCAGTTTTGTACTAAACGTGAAATCACGTCACAAAAGTTGGCATTGGCAACCGCGACAGAGGCCGTGTGAAGCCGAAAGCAGTCGACTATTGAGTCGACTGAAGCAGTGTGAACACTGAACTAGTGTGAAGGTGAACTTGTCAGCGTCGGCCGGCTGTCGGGTTTATCTTACCCACAGAGCACAGACGCCGAAAGAAGCTACTTCGAACTATGAAATATTTTACCCCTTATTTTGGTGTAAGAAAAAATTTATATGAGATATGCGATGCAATGAGAAATGAGGGCAAAGCTATTACATAGAATATAAAATATATACTTCAAACAGTTTAATTACTTCAAAAATTTATTTTGTACGTGTTTTTTTTTTAATTAAAAAATAATTGCACAGTGCTTACTGCTTATTTTGACTGACCGGTATAAAAAAACGTGTTTCTTGTTTAAATATATTATATTATAATACCTTGATTAATATACAAAAATAAAGATTACATTCTACAAAAGCAGAAAAAGACAACGTACTAATATAATAAAAAAGTATTTAAAAAATCATATATTTTAAAAAAATATATATACAGGGTGTTCCGTTGATCATGTTGCAAACTTCTAGGGCAGATAGAAAACGTCAAAAGAAAAACAAAAGTTCGTATAAACATGGGTCCGGAAAAGCTTCCTCAGGGAGCTAGAGCTAAAAACTAGTTTTTTTTTAATAGCTCCGGAACTACTTTAGCTACCGCAACCAATTTTGGGAGGTAAACTATTGTTAGTCCGTTTATTCTTTTGAACCTGCTAAATAAAAAAAATATTTACCAGGGGCTTCAGAATCGGGGGGATATTTGGTAAATTTAGGCCCATTTCTTTAAGACTTTAATTTCTGCCCGTTTGGGCATTAAATTATGATGTTCCTATGCTTTTTACATAAAAAAGGTGCTCTTAGTAAAAGTCGGTAAATATCACCGTTTTTGTGGAAATTGACTAAAACCAAACTAAGATACAGCACCTGAATTAATTATTTTAATAATAATAATAATGCTAATTCATTGCCACTGTCAGTATTTTTTACATGATATTAATTCCCTTTTTATTACGGTTAAGTAATGGAAGATTATACTTTTGCTGAATACGCCGATATGCTTTTAAGTTATGGGGAAGTTACGCAGCTCTACCATTACATCGAATGGTAGAGCTGCTTCTCGACTATATGAAGAGCGGTTTCCCGAAAGGCGAATCCCAGCTCACACACTTTTTGAAAGGGTCAATCAACGGCTCAGGCATACTGGCTCCGTTAAAATAAAACGCCAAGCATTAAAACATTATTTCCCTCACTTTTTGAGATGACAATCTACTCCTCCTTTCTGTTTTTGAAGACAGGCGTTCACATGGAACCGATGTGGGGACTCATCCAAATTTTTGTCGAACTAGCTTTACCAAATTTGGAAAATTATGCCCATTTTCCTTCCACCATTTCAATGGGTCAAGTTTTCTATTAAGATAAGGTTCTTCAAAATATCTCTGAATTTCAATAATGGATTTTGCCCGACTATTTTGATAAGAAGGTTTTACTAGGGAAACCTGCTTATCAAAATCGCCCCATATTGATAGTTCCGATTTTTGCTCATCTACAGTCTTTATCATTTATCGGTTGTACGTATGTATCGGTTTACTTTGTAGAATCTCCTTTAGATTCTTCAATTTGATTGCTTAATAAATTAGTAACTAAGTTACGTGCTCTTTCACTAGAACTTTCATTAAGAAATCCAATATTTTTATATCTAGGGTCAAGAAATGTGGAAAACCAATAAAGTATTGCTCTGCTCTTGGTTTCTAAATCCATGCTTAATGCTGTCGTTAATATCTTTTATAATAGCACACAAGACATCAGAATATTGATTTTCACTTAAACGAGAATATATTTTTGATAAACCATTACTGATAACAATAACGGATGAAAGGGTAACATACTTTTCTCCACTCATAGTTTTAGTGGCAGAATCTAAAGGTGCAAGAATCTTAATTAATCCGTCAATTAAATCAAATTCATTATTTGTTCAATTTTGAATATGTTCTTGCCCTAATACGGCCAATGTTGCCCTTATTTCATCTTTCAGCTCCAAGAATCTAGAAAGCATGTAAAAAATAGAATTCCAACGCGTTGGCACAGATTGAATTAATTTTTTGAGTCTTTTCATTTTGTTTTTGAAAATCTAGTTTTTCTTTGGCTAAGTTGCTGCGTTTAAAAAATGCCACTATAAGCTTAACTTTTTCAATTAAATGTTTTATAGATTTTAAACCGTCCTGGGCAATTAAATTAATTGTGTGTGCCAAACAGCCAAAATGCCTCCACTTTAAATCTTCTACAGCTTTTTTTACATTATTAGCATTATCAGTTACAGCTAATAAAACATTATCCTGTAATTCCCATTCTTGAACTAGGCGACTTATAGCTCCGACGCTATATTAATGCTAGTATGGGATCCTTCAAAGAGACATACATCCAAAAGTATGGACTTAATTTCGAAAGTCTCATTTATAAAATGAGCAGTAACGCCCATAAAGCTATCGCTATTTCGCGAGGTCCATAAATCTGTTGTTAAGGTAACTGAAATGGCCGACTTGGCAACCATTTGCTTTGCATTATTGAAAACCTCATAATATTAACAACCATAAATATTTTGTAGGCAACAAAATCTTGACAAAGTTTTTCGCCTAGGTATATGAAGGGTTTAGAGAGTCACAGAATCTTCGAAAACCAGTACAATAGAAAATGGTTGGACATCTATCACTATCATTTCCAAGAGTTTGTTATCTAAATTTTTTTTCTGATGAACTCCTACTTTTTTTAGAATGGCAAGCTGATGCTGGCAATACCTTTTTGGCTTTGGGATTGTTCCTAAATAATTTGTACTTTCTTGCATACCTGTGATGGTTGTAGCGTTGGGTTGGGTTGGGTTGGGTTGCAGTGCTAATGGTCGATAAATCCGATGATTGAGAAGTCGACGCCGATGACAAAGAAGATGAACTTGGTGCTGGTGCAAGCTCTGCTTGCTGTTGCTCCATCGGCTCACTAAGCTCAATTGGGCTTTTAGTTTGTTCTGCGGTTGTGTTACCAAGATTTACTGATGGATGTTTTCGCAGAACGTGCTGTCTCAAATTTGTAATGGAAGTTTTGTGTGAAATTAATTGATTACAAAAATTACATTTTGCCATATCATTTTCTTTAGGTCTAAAAAAAGTTCCAAATAATTGATGATTTTCTTTTGGAGTTCATTTCCGCTGGGTCTCCTGAATAACATAATTTTAAAAAAAAACTTTTTAAGAGAAGATTATATAAGCTAACGGTCCCTTATACTACCTTTAGCCAATCAACAACAAGAAGACTTCATCCATTTTTTCCAAGAGACCAAACAAATATTTATGACAACAGACAAAAACACAAAGTCACGGTCTCACAACATTTGTTAAATGCTACACGTGTTTCGCTCTAGGGTAAAGTCGGGTGAGATGGCCATCGTTTTCAATGGTAGGCGCCTGTTAATTTTTGGTGAAGGATATGTCTTACGATTATTTTTTTTATTATTATTAGTATAGAAAAAAGCTACATGTGGCCATCTCTCCCTGTTTGATGGGGACAGTTGGCCAATGCAGTGAGGGAGAGACGGCCACCGTCTAAAAAAGAAGATAAAATGGAAAACATCTGAAATTAACACATTAATAAACAAGATAGTCATTAGCAAGTATTTTGCTTCTTTTAAAACGCAGATTGACCACAATTTTTATATAATGAGAGCAATTTTCATGAAACCACTTTTGGCATATTATGCACTGCAACCAATCTTCCTTTTTTCGGGTGTTGTTGTAGCTTTCTCCGCATCCCGCATCATCCACTTCGGAAAGGGTATCGCTTTCCTCTTCATACTGAATTTCTATGTCCTCCTCATCATCAGAGCTAGGTGAAGGTGAGCGTTTTCTCTTTTAAACATTCGTCTTTCCTCGAATTTTCTTTTTTGTGGGGTCGTTGAGTTTTTTTTTTTTTTTGTGGATCGCTCTCTCACAGTTGCAATATGTTCAGGAGAGGTTAAAAGGGTAGCAACCTTCTTTGCTCGTTTTTTTGCAGAAACAACTAGTTTGGGTGTGGGATTAATCTGATCAAGAAGTTTCCCAGGTGTCAAATCTGGAAGAGTTGTTCCTTCCACTGGAGTTGTACATCGAGGAGCTTCTGATGTGTCAGCACGGCTACTGGATGGCACTGCATCAACCATCATATTGATTGGGCATCTAACTTCTTGTGTTTCTTCCGCCTTATTTTCTTGAGAAATGGAATGTTGACTGTTTGTTACTTGTGTGAGTGTTTCCTGGCGTCCTGTGGTTTCGCTGTTTATTATTCGATCAGAAACTGTGTATGCATAATCCGGTATGGAATCGGGGTTAAATGGAAATATGCCAGTGGCTCTGAAGCCGGACATTGCCATTTCCAGCGGTCGCTGACTTTCCCCAGCTTTTCATTAGAACTTCCCCAAATTGAAGACGCTCTAATTTCCTTCCCGGGTGACTGTGCATCCATTCTCTACAAGCTTGATAGTAGAATGACTTCAAAGACTTAAAAAAAGCTCTGTCGAGAGGTTGCGAATAATGAGTGGTATGCGGTGGTAGGCACAACAAAACGACATTATTTGCCTCAGCTGTTTCTAGAAGTTCAACACAGGAACAATGAGATGCATGCCCATCAAGAATTAGTAATGTCTTCTCCTCTTCACCTTTACGAGGCAAGAAGTGGTTTTTGAACCAATTCAAAAAAATTTTAGCAGTAACATAGGCTGATTTTTGAGACATGACAATATGTGAGCCAGGCGACATTGAATCGGTCCACTCACTCTTCAAATTCTTGCCTTTAAATATGCAGACTGGTGGCAGAAAAACACCCTCTGCATTACAGCATGCGATGCACGAGGTTGTCTCACCCTTTTCCCCCGATGTTACTGTAACAACATCCTTTGCTCCTTTTTCGGCTAAAACATGGCCAGGTCGATTATTAAGTTGCAGGCCTGTTTCATCAACGTTATAGATGCACCGAGGTTTCTCGAAAAGATTATTTTCTTCCAGTATTTCTTGAAATAATTTCCTACATCTAAACGGTTCGTGCCCTCACCTCGCCCTAGGGATACACCTTCTGCCTTGCGAATGGACAAATCGGGGTGTGTTCTTAAAAAAGACCTAAACCAATCAGAACCGGCAGCTCCCTTTGCTTTATTGAACTTACGATTGATCTGTAGACTCTCCGCGAAATCGTACGCAAGTTTTCGTACATCGAGTGCCGTCATTGGAAAACCATATTTTTGCGCTTTTTTAATATGTTGAACCAATTTGTTTTCATTTGCCTCACCCAACGTGCTATCCGGTCCCATTTTATCAGTTGTGGACACATTATTTTTTATTTTCCTTTCAAGGGTTTTTCTAGGAATTCCATAGTTTTTTGAAGCGCCATTGACAGAACAACCATTTCTGACATCTTTAATTGCCCGTCTGAGATTTTCTTCAGTATAATTTCCACGATTTCAGTTTTTCCTTTTATAGTTCGTTGGCATTTTTCCGCAGCAAACACTGGAAACGAGGTCAAACTGCATCTATAGTCATCTATCCCTACTGTTAGGTGGCCATCACTCCCGAATGCTAGGGAGAGATGGCCAAGGTGATAATCAAAAACCCCTGCACATTAATACAGTTTTTTTGTGGTTAGGATTATCTAATGAACATTCTACTCACCTAATATGTTGAATTCGGCGGTAATTTTTCGCCCATACATTCACAGTAGAAGGTAACACAGATATATCATAAAATTTCACCGGGACGTGATATTGTTTTTATTATTACGGCGGTCAAATTCGACCTCGAGGTGAACATATACACACTGGCTGTGCTGATGCCACAGCATAAAGAAACCAGCAGTCGCACTCCGCTCGAAAATGTAAGCGAACTAATAGCATCCTTAGCCATGCCGCAGCCATGTTCTCCGGATGCCGAGCTCACTGTTTATCGAACTGTGTTCATAGATGTATCGCCTAGTTCAGCGCCGTACTTAGTGACTATTTTGATAGCGTTTTTACAAAGCGTAGCGTTTTTTATAAAAACTTTTGTGATTTTGATTAAAATTAGTCAAAGAATGGTCTCTTAAATTTATGGTACTTACCTAATTAACTTCCTGCACGTATTCTTCTATATCGCCGTTGTTAGATGTAGAAATGCGATGTTTATTTTTGTTTAAATATTTTGTTAATGTATGAACTTTATTAATATTAAAAAATAAATATTTGTACTATGTAGGTATTTTTATTTTACAAGATAATAATATCTAAAAAAATGTTTAAGTCCGGCTCTAGCCAAGGCAAAAGCCGCGTGGA
The DNA here is from genome assembly GCF_022605725.1 of Anthonomus grandis grandis. Classification (NCBI taxonomy): domain Eukaryota; kingdom Metazoa; phylum Arthropoda; class Insecta; order Coleoptera; family Curculionidae; genus Anthonomus; species Anthonomus grandis. The sequence goes on along the minus strand of NC_065563.1, from coordinate 9,039,337 downwards.
CCGTAGCGAGTGTCAGCGGCATCCCTACTATAAGCAAATATGTCGCGCCTGCGTTAGTACACATGCACCGAACTCGCTTATTCAAGCCAATGTATTTTTATTGAAGTGCGACTGCTGGTTTCTTTATGCTGTGCTGATGCATAAATGATTATTGGCTGAGAGGGCTGGCAGCGCCATCGAATGGCGCGTTCTTCAAGTTTTAACCGTTGGCCATCTCACCCGACTTTACCCTACTTAGAGCATTAACAGGCCTTTGAAACACATATTGTTGTGAGACTGTGACTTTGTGTTTTTGTCTGTTTGTCATAAATTTAACCAATCAAATCGTTGCATGCAACAAACAAAAGTCGCTAAAGGCAGTTTAAGTTTAAGAGACCATCAGAAACGAATAGAGTGTTCGTAAGGTGTTATTATTTTTATAAAATTAGCTCCAAATTACCCTGTATATTATTGATTGTCTGAGAATTATAAGAGCTTGTAATAACTTTTAATTTGAAACAACTTTTCTTAATATATACGTTTTCGAGAGAAAAGAAACTCTAGTCTTAACAAATTTCAGTAAATCATCTAAAAACCGTATCAAACGATTTTATTTATTTTTTCAACATATTCGTTTAAGACTATAAGCAGGAGCAATTCCCAGAATATCAGAATTTAGCCCCAAATTTTTCGTCATTTTTACCTTACGAACACTCTATCCGTGGACACACTGTATAAGAAATATATATTAAGTACTTACCTAAATCGTTTTCTAAGCCAAAAAAGTAATATAAATAATAAGACTGTTAATCAAAATATTTGTTAACTGACTTAACAAACACTAACAACTTTAAAAAACACTTATTAAAACAAAACTGTATCGAAATTAAAAAAAAGCGCAATTAGAGTCCAGGAATCGCCAACAAAAAAGCTGAATGCGAAATCAAGAAACAGTAAAAGTAAAACAACACAATGCCAGGATTGCCAGGGATTTCCCAGACGGCTTACAAATCTCGCTAGTTTGGTGGCCGGTAGTACACCTGTAGACCAGCACCAGCCAATCAATTATGGGAATTTTCGCCCTGAGGCCCTGATACACATTAACTCAAATTATTTTATTTAAGTTAATTACAAAAAAATATAATTTATATATATGTATATATATATATATATATATAATTTTAAGAAATAGGTATACATAATTTATTATTGTAATAACTCCATAGCAGTCACAGCGGAAGCAATGCCATATTTTTAACGTATTTCGCGGGCTACACCGCTTTAAAATGCTCGATAGCTTATTTTCCCATGCTTATTTTTAAACTGCTTATACGAAGCAGCTTTTCAAAAAAAAGCAGTTTTGCCCATCTCTACACGACCGCGCGACGGAAAGATAGCACGCTTCTCAGAAAAGAGAGGGGGACAACGTGGTCGTTCCGATTTTGGAAAACCGGGACGCATATTCATACGGGACGTACCTTAGCGCAGCTTCGGAAATTGCCGAGAGAGATGTTATATCGGACATGTGTGATCGCAAACATTTTTGCGATCACATTCGTGCGATATAATGAGTGTAAAAAGGAGTTAATTTTTAAATTTTTGGTGGTTATGATAAGTGCGATTTGCAATAAATAACAAAGATACAAACAGCATTTGAAAATTAATTTTTGATTCAACGTAGGTTTAAAAAAAATAATGAATTAAAAAATTATTCAAATATTGGAGTTATAAACTGTATTTATTGAAATTCTTATTATTACATATAGGTATCTATTTTACAAATATTAAAACAAGGCTTCATGCTATTTAATAATCTTATTATCACCTAAGGATACATTGCTTTCCACACATTTTGTGAGTGAATGTGGAGCTTTGGTTTTTTTTTTATTAGTAAGACATCCTACAGGTCGTCCTGCTTGAAGTTTTCTTCTTCCCGTGGCGTGAGCTTTCCTTCTTGAAACGGATGTTGGCTGGATTCCTATTTTTATTCCTTTTCGACACGTTTTGTTTGATATAAGTCGTCGTGGTTTGACACTTTGCGATTTAAATATATTAAATAAGCCAGTCATCAGTGAAGAGCTGGAATTAATATTTTTTGAATAAGATTTAACACATGACATAACGGCTGGAGTAAAACCAACTGGGTCATCTTTTAGGGCTGCTTTCACATCGTCATCAAATTTTTTGATAAAGGCATTCCATTCTTCCAAGTTTTTGTTGCTGGAATTATTAAAATCTTGTCTATCAAAAGATACTGAAGGAGAAGATATGACGTTTGTATTTGTAACATTGTCGTCTACTTCAATCGAGATGTCATTGTAGTGTTTTGACTTTACTGCATTTTTACTTTCTGTTAGATGTAGCGGGTTTAATTTGAGTTCTGACAATAACCCTTCAGGTGGTGGAGCTGTTCCAGTTGCGATTTCGTAAAATATAGCTTTATTTTTTGATGTAAGGGTATTAGACACTTCTTCAGTATTAAAAAGTTTTATAATAGATATCTGGTGCTTGCAGATTTTGCCATTTGTACCTATTGGACAAGTACAAATCCCAATATTCATGTCGACAAAGTAGTTTATTTCTAAATTTGTGCTACTTATTACTTTAAATCGTTTATCCCGTATTTCAGAAATGTTATCAGCGGAAATAGGTTTATTATTTAATATCAACTTATCTAAGGTAATTTTCCTTGCCTTGCCAAACAGAAGATCCAATATTCGTTGCTTGTAATATCCTTCAAATGCAGTTACGATAAAATCTGTTAATTGCGATAAGTTGGTTCGTTCTGATGGTATGTCTTTAAACAACCGGAACATGACTTCTATCGAATTTTTAGTATCAAATCCTCGTGTCAGATAACTTTGTCTAAAAAATAAACACCAGCATTCTATATTTTGATCTATTTTTTGTTTAATATATTTTTTAAACTGAGCATATTTACATTCAGCATAAAATTTTTCAGTGTTATATTCCAACAAATCCCTTGTTTTAGATACTAGAATTCTCCTAAATAGCTGGTAATGTTGCTGTCTATCTTCCTTATTTATATTATTCTTGGAGATGTTCAGCCATTTCCAGACAGCTTTCAGCACATGAAATGTACACAAGATAAATTTGGAACTGGGCCAGTATCTCTCGAGTACCTTCCGTTCTACCAAGTCATCGTCAGTCACGATTACTTTTGGATTAATTTTACTTGGAAAAATTTCTAATAAATTTTTAACTGCTGCATCAAATATTTCTTCTTTTTGTGATGTTGAAATTACACACCCAACAGGTATACCCCCAGCCGCCGATTGAGTTGCAAAGAAATACAATTTGTGGTTTTGCACGTCACAGTTACTAGTGGCGTCTACGAAAAGAATTTCTAATCAACAAGCTTGATGCTCTTTTCATAATCGGGGTGCATAATTATACAGCGTAGTGTTCTCCAATATGTGCTATTTTAAATGATACGTCTTTACTATTCATTAAATTCTCCTCTAGTTTTAAAAACATCTCAGGACCTGACCGTTCTCCATAACTGTTTTTAAAATGTGACTTCCATAAATTTGAAAAATCGGTTTTATTTGGGTAAGTAGTGTCGATCGGATGACATGCTGTCGTATCGATTCCCAAGTTCTTCCATTTTTGTTAAAGAAAAACTATGATATGCCGAAGCAACTGAATGGCCCTTTTGAAAGTATTCAATTATTTTTTGTTTCACTTCAACACATAGTGGTCGCTTGGTTAAAGCAGCGGCTGTTGATAGTGTGGTTGTGGTTATTCTTGAATGATATTATGCAGGGCCATTCACTAGCTAGATCATCTGGTATTTGGGCCCTTGATTTATTCTTAGGCACATGAGCTATAGTAATTATCATCTCAGCTGGACAATCAACGTTTCTAGAGGAATGTTTTTTATTTCTGGGAGTTTTAAGATTGTGAATTATGGTTTTAAAATGGCAATGATAAATTCGTTTAAATATATGTTTCCGTGCTTTTTATGGTAAGTTGTGGATAGTTCTGGTAATAGCCCATGTTACTTTTGTATATTCCATCAGATCTTTGACCCATTTCTGAAATTAACAAAAGAGTGCTCTTTGTTTTTGTAATAAAACTATAAGAAAATAATAACAATAATTGTCTCGAACATCTCCGGACATTATCCCATGTTTTAAATTTATTTTTTATTCAGTATTTAACTCACTCTGTATCTCTTATTGTTATCGAGATATAACTTGAAAGGCATCGAAATTATTAGGAGCTGTATAAATTTTATATAAAAATAAAACTTTTCCTCCGATTGATACTAAATGTTAGTGGTATAAGTTATTGGAGTCATACATTCATTGCTTAAGCAACAAATTAGTTCATTTACTGCCTAGACATTAAATGTGTGTACAGGGTTATTCACTATAAATAGACACCCCCTTATCTTTTTTTGACAAATTCGGGCAAAATATTTATTATAAAAGTTGTAGGAAATAATACATAGTTTTTACTGTATGTATTTTCTTTTATACAGGGTGTCCCAAAAAACCGGAAAAAAGACGATTTCCACTTTCCTCTCTTAGTTTATTCTGTGATGCTAATTTGCCATTCGACCGGAACTAGACTTCCGATAGAAATGGATAATAGCATGACAGAACCAGAAATTAGCATCACAGAATAGATAAGTAAAAAGTAAGTTAGAAAAACAGAAACCGTTTTTCTCTAGGACGCACCATTTGGATTTTACAGCATTTCAAAGTTTAAAAAAAATCAAATTTCAAATGCCTAGATCTCCAAAGCAAATGAAAAACAGGACATAGTAATGATAAAAAAAGTAGTTGAATTTAACAGGGAATACAAAAATGTAATAATTAATATACAGGGTGTTCCACTTTGAAAATATGCCATCACGGTCTTTTGGAACACCCTGTAAAAGAAACTACGTATGTACATGCAAAAAAACTACGTATTATTTCCTACAGCTTTTATATTGAATTTTTTTTCCGAAATTGTCAAATAAAAAATAAGATAAGAGGGATGTCCATTTATAGTGAATAACCCTGTACCTACATATAACATCAAATTATATTTTAGTGACACATTTAGTACCATTTGGAAAAAAAAATTATTTTGAAGTTTCAGACTTTTAAGAAAAATTGTATTCATTTATTATTTCATTATAAGATACCTCAATAGTTACCAATACTTGGAGAAGCGTCTCACGAGTAAAAAAAACACTTTTAATGCCTTAGCCTCTACTTCGGTCTTCGTTTCACCGCGGCATTCAATTCGTGATTTTTTTGCCTTGTTCAACAAATTAATTTCACATTGCCCACAAAATTCTTACTTTTTCTTTCAAACGTCAGTGCCAACACCTTAAATCCACGTAATACTGACAACATTCCCACTAAAAGCCTATTCGATATATTTTTGTGTTATTTTGTTTTTAACTAGTTTTGTATCTCGACCACTGATCCAAGTTCATTTTAAATACAGATTGCAGAATATGCTCAATACTTTTAAAAACAACAAAGTCGATGAATCTGTAAGCTTCTAAAACCTAACCTTAAACTTTTAGGTTACAACTTTCTTTTATTTATTTTACTATGTACTTATCACAAATGCTTATTTACAAATCTACCTCGATTTGGGTTTCTGTGCTAAATTTAGTTCGAACACAACCATCTTCTCGATTATAATAGTCTACACTTCCTGGCAAATCCATTGTAGGAAAATATACCAAAATTCTTCAATTCTGTTGCTTCGTGGAATTAACCAAACAAATACAATAATCGAATAATCATTTATATATCGGACGTGTGGTCGCGCATTTTTTTTTGCAATATCGGTCGTCCGATATAAAAGTGATATTCGTTTTTCCGATTTTATCCGAAGTTGCGCTAAGGTACGTCCGATATGAATATGCCACCGGGACAATAATGACATTTCCAATATCGGAACTCTGGGAAAAAAACGGGTTAAATTAACCATGTCGAGTGGCTAAGACAATTTCAAAATATCTCAAATTTTGTAATTTGCAGTCTCTAAATTGGAAAGATAAAAAATCACTTATAGGAAGTTGTCCCTTTAAATGTTTAAAAGATTATTATGATATTTAGACAGAAAGAGAAACTGTTAAAAGATTATCAAATATCGGAGTTTTGAGTTTTCGAATTTGAATCAAAATTTCAAGTTAATTTAAATTCATAAATTTATTAAATTGCAAAATAGAATTGCTTAATACTTTGATATTTTCAATTTATCCAAATTTGAGAGAATTTAAAATAATATAAAAAATCAACATTTTCTGAGTACTCATTACTTATTAAAAATGGGATATTTCTTAATTTTTCCAACTTAGTATTTCAGAGTTTCGGTACATTTAAGGCTTAAAAATTTTCACAGTTTGAAAGTTTCTGAAGGTCAGAATCGAGCTACGAGTGTTAATAGTGTGAGGAAAGTCTGCTAATATGGGGTACTTTTTTTAAAAACACTGTTATAAAAAAACGAAGTTAATTTTAAACATTACTTCCATATTTTACGATTCATTTTACACTGTTTAAGAAATTTGATAAAAAGAAAGATGTTAAAAATTAAATGCAGAAGAAAACATGCAAAAAAAGTTGCACCACCCCATATTAGGAGCCATGGTATCCTAATATGGGGACATCAAGTTCGTAATATGGGGTACCCAATTTAATATGTAGAAACTAAAAATAACCAAAATATGTTTGTTTTTTTTTTGTATAAAAGTATTATTTATTAAAAAAAAACTAAAAAAATAATACTTATTATTTATTAAAGTAAATACCTAAAAGTTACAAGCAACCAAAAAGACAAAATAAATCTATTTTGTAACGCAAAAGTCGCAAATACAGTGGCTTCTTTCACAACCAGCACACTCAACGTGAGCCCACTTGAAGCAGGCTTGGCACTTCACCCATTCCTCGCCTCTAATGAAAATCTTGAGAATCTTCAGAAAATGGACTTTCGCAAAACATACAAATAGCATCTTCCTCAAACTTTTCTACCTCGTCATCTGAATCTTGATATTTCGGTTTAGTCGCCGAGTCTGAAGAACAGCAGGATACCGATTTCCCATTTTTTCATTTTTGTTTAGCCACTGACAATTTATTTATTTTCTGTTGGTTTGGTTTTAAATAACCAATTTTTCTTTTAATGTCCGAAGTTGAAGGTAATTTCCTTTTTTCCATGCTGCTTTCCAATTCTTCTTTGTAGGGCGTGCTAGTTATAACCGCAGCTTTACCACTTCTTGTACTCTTTTTTTTAATAATATGTTTTGAAGTAGTTGGAACAGGCATTAAATTTGCAGGAGTAACCTGTTTCAAAGCAGTAGTCTGTCTCTCTGGGGTAATCCGTCTTTCAGGGCTTTTTTCTTTTGGCTCGTTGTTATCTAATTCATCCTTTATTGTTTCTGCTTCTACTAGTTCTTCACCGGACATATCCTGCACTCCTGCCACAAAGTCATGTTCTTTAAATATGTTTCTGTCAGGGGGGAACATTCCAGTTTTTCTAAAGCCGTTGATGGCCGTGTCCATGGTGGTCGCTTTTATGTAGGATTTCCCAAAAAGTTCTCCTATCTGATGAGCCTGTTACTACACGTCCGGGATTCAACCTTAGCCAGTTTGTAATTTCCTGTGTGTAGTACGTTTTAAACGGAGACATAAAAGCAACGTCCAATGGTTGCATCCGATGAGTTGAATGTGGTGGAAGGCATATTATGTGAATATAATTTTCTCGCGCCACAGTTATGACCTCCACATTTTTTGTGTGGGAATAATGGCCGTCAAGTATTAAAACCACTGGATCATCAGAGCTAGGCTTTGTCAGATTAATAAAATGGCAAAGCCATTCCACAAATATTGGATCCAGCCAGATATATGGCACGCATATTTTGATCCTGGAGGAGTGCCATTCATAAGCTCCATTTTTATGTTTTTTCGTGGGAAAATTATGAAGGACGGTATGTATACTCCTGTTGCACTAAAACACATAACTGTGGTTAACAAAGACCCATGCTCAGCGGAGGTAATAGCACCGATTTGCTTGTGTTGCACTATGGTGAGGCCAGTTTCATCGCAGTTAAAAATTCTGGCTGGATTATGATTTATTTTTTCAAGAAGTGGCTCATACAAATCAAAAAAATGCTGCAACATTTTCTCTAGTGAAGGATTTAATTCGTGCATGTGATATTCCTTGAGGAGTTTGTAATGATAATTCTTTGTGCCTTGACAGAAAGCTGGCAAACCATTTCTTCCCAGCAGATTTTTTGGCTATATTGTTATGTACCCAGTTTTGACAAGTTTAAGCCCAATAAGCTTTCAAGGGCTTAAAAAATGTGCGATCAAGCGGTTGGAGCCAATGAGTGGTGTGGCTGGGCAAACAAAACAGGATCACGGCATTCGCTACAGCAAAATCTAAGAGTTCGACATTGGAACAGTGCGAGGAATGTCCATCCATAATTAATAGAACCTTACCGCGGAATAAAAAAGTCTTTAAACCATTGAAAGAAAATTTCAGATGTGACATAAGCTGACTTTTCGCCCATAACAACCTTGCCGCCAGGCAGGTGGTAGGCCATCTTCGAATTCCCGTTTTGTATTTTTGCCCTTAAATATGCAGCAGGGTGGGAAAAAAGTTCCTTCTGCGTTTACACAGGTTATAACGAAAATAATTTCTCATTTTTCAGCGCTTGTGATACAATTTACCATTTTAGCGTCTTTTGTTACCACAACTTTGCCTGATGGATTGTTATTCAATTGCAATCCTGTTTCATCGAGATTAAAAATCTTTTTTGGGGTATTCAATAAATTATTTTCTCTAAGAACGTTTCCCAGTAATTCAAAATATTGTGTACATTCTTGTTTTGTCATGCCCTTGGCCCTGGCAGTAGACATACAGGGTGGCCCAGAAAGTTGTTAATTTTATAAAATTAAATAAAAAAAACCCGTTGATCAATTGTAACAAATTTATTTTTAAAATTTACAGAAAACTTGGGAAATTTATGTCTTAAAAATTACGTTGTCCAGGTGTGCCCCATTTCTTTCCTGGCACTCCTCAAGCCGAGCCCTAAAATTTCCAATAACGCGTTGGCAAGTTTCTAGAGTTATCGCTTCAATTTCTTGCTGGATATTGGCCTTTAGACCAATCAGGGTGGCGGGTCGGTTGCTGTACACCTTACTCTTAAGGTATCCCCACAAAAAATCCCAGGGAGTCAGGTCCGGGCTTCGGGCCCGAATGAATGTCCCCTCTTCGGGAGATTAATTTATTGGGAAAAAGCGCCTGAACGACAGGCAAAGACAGGTTGGAGGTGGCACCGTCCTGCTGAAACCAAGTGTTTCGATTGTATCCCTCAAATTCCTGAAGGGCGAATTTACGGTAATTGCGTTGCCTCGAGCGTCTTCGAAAAACTGGGACCGATTATTCCTGATCCCGACATTGCAGCCCAAACCGTGACCTTTGGGCTATGTAGCACACCAGTAGCGACAATTTTGGGTGTTCACATGGCCATTTAGGTGAAAATGAGCCTCATCGGAGAAAAAAATGTTGTTGAATCGCTGAAATCGATTCATTATTTCGTTGGCGAACAAAAGTCTTGCAGGAGGATCATTTTCCTTTAATTCCTACACTAATTGAATTTTGTAAGGATGCATGTTTAAATCTTTGTGAAGAATTCGCAGCACCGACGATCTGGAGACATTCAATGAGATACAATAAGAACTCTCATTGTCCTTGGCCGACCCAAATTTCGTTTATTTAACGTCGAACCGCGGTGTCGTTAAACTTACGTACCCATTTTACGATCAGCTGTGGGTTTGGGCACTGGTTAATGTCATGCAAATCAAAATGTGCCCGATATCTAGGGCGCACAATGGTGGCCGAATTGTTGTTACGGAAATACTTTCGTACACAAAACGAGCGTTGCTCTCCCGTATAGCGCTCCATGGTGACTAAATTTCCCTGAACCAAGCTATCGATTGAGCACGCGCGCACGATTCTAGCCCCCCTACCAAATTTTATACGAAGCGTCAAAAAATGAACAACTTTCTGAACCACCCGTTACCTTGAGCCTTACGAACGGCCAGTACAGGGTGTCTTCTCATAAAGGCTAGAAACCAGTCTTGTCCTGCCATTTTCCGTTCAGTATTGAATTTATGTGGAATATTTTGTTGGACCACAAAAGAATAAGCAAGCTTTCTTATATCATGAGCAGTTAAAGCAAAGCCGTGAAATGCCACGTTTTGTATATATTTGGCTAAACTTGCTTCTTGTTCCATAGTAAGTGAGCCTTTGCGACCTAATGCCATCTTATCCAAATTACCGGAACGCATTCTTCTCATTAAGGTTCTAACTGGAACATTATAAGTACGACTTATTTCCCGAACCGACCCTTTGCCTGCACGAATATCACTTAGTGCATTTCGAAGATCTACTTCTGACCATTGGGCCCTTCTATTTTTCCGAATATAAGAACGTGGCATTGTATTTAAGTCCTTCAAGATCACTTTCTATCTGATCACATATTTTCCGTATTTAGAGCCTGGCAATTAACTTTTCTACGGTCAAGACCATTTTCTGGAGTAAAAACTTGTGGCCAGATGCTGGAAATGCCCAATTATTATATTTTTAGGCCATAAACTGGAATTGAGGGTATTGGTTTTATACTGCGAGTTTACTGGTACCTGATAAGCCAGTCGAGTAACTGTTACTCCTGGTTTCCTCATTCCAATTTGTTCACGCTTAGTTATTAGCTTATCCTTAGTTGATTCTATGATACGGTTGACAACATAAAAAAAAACTCGAAGCCTTAGTGTATTAGATTAGAGTATTTTCTAAAATTAATATTTACGGAAAGTGACGTAATATCCAACAAAATTGGTAACTAATTAAAAAACGGCGGCAAAATGATGAAACGTCCTAAAATCCTCTAGAATCCCTATAAATCTCCCATTTAAAATTCTTCACTAGTTTATTAAAAAAAAACTGAATAAATTACAATAGCCTTCGGTAAACCCCAGAAGGACGTCTTGCACCACCTCCGAGACGCTCCAGAGGCCTCCCCAGGACCCTCTTTAGGTACTGTTTACTAAAAAAAAAACATCGTCTAATATTTTTCTTTTCAAACCAGATTCGCATAACAAAAAAACCACCGCTCTAACATAATTTTCTTTTTAATCAGGTTCCCAACACAAATCCACCACATCCAACCGCAAACGAACTACACGAAAATCTCCGTGGGGGCGGTCGAACAGCCGCCCGTGCCCGGCTTAGAAAGCGAACTGCCGCCCCCGCCCAACGAGTTCGAAAAGAGACGAACTCCCGAGCGGTCCAAAGAGAAGGAGCGAGACAGACGCACTCCCGCCAAAGAGCGAAAGAGAACGGAGGGGCGAGTGCGGTCGCGTACCCGCACCCCCGAGCGGAAACGCGAGGAGGCGTCGGGGGGAACGCCCGAGAGACCCCGGAAGAGGCGGAACTCCGAGGACGAGAAAAAGAAGCACTCCGAAGACGAGAAGAGAAAGAGCAAAGATAAGAAGAAGCATAAAGAGAAAAGGGATGAAAAGCGCAAGAAAAAAGATAAAAGAGAGAGGCACCATAAGGGAAAAGATAAGAGCAAAAAGGAGGAGTTTAAGCAGGTGATTCCGAAACGCGAGGGGGACGGTGAGGAGTCCGAGGAGATGCGCAAGAAGATTGAGGAGCGTAAGAAGAAACGCGAGGAGGAGGAGCAGCGCAGGGTGCAAGAGGAGCGCAAAAAAGAGGAGCGACGCCTGAGGTTTATAGAAGACGAGAAGAAGAAGCGAGAGGAGGAGGCTCGCAAGGAAGAAGCGAAGAAGAAAGCCATCGAAGAGGCGAGACGGCTGTTAGAAGAAGAGGAGCGCCAAAAGGCCTTGGACGCAGAGGAGCGCAAAAAGCAAGAGGAGCTAGACTTCGAAAAACACTTCCAAGAACAACTGAAACATGAGGAAGAACTTTTACCGAGCCTCTATGATGAGGTGATCCCCCAGGAAGAACACGCCAAAGAAATCTCAGAGATTTACCATCCGGAAGATGGCGCTGACCCCGATAAACCTCTCGACCCCAACGTCCTCGAGCTCCACTCCGACCTTAAACTAGACGAGAGCGACATCTTGGCCCCGCTACCGGAAAAATCCAAATGGGAAGAAGACGAGGAGGGTCAACTGCAGCAGAGCCCAGTGGACCCCAAAGAACCCCAATTAAAATCAAACAAAGTCTCCAACGAGGTGCTGAAAAGGGCGGAGAATGTGATTTTCGCACGCGCCATCAGCTCCATCAAACCCTTAGAGGCGAAAAAGGGGGCGGAAGAGAAAAAGGAGCCGCCCCAAGAACCGAAGCCGCGCATCTCGGTGAAACAGCGTTTGGGTAAAAAAGTCGATGACCCCGATCCGAGTGTGATTCTACTGGACAGACGCACCCCTTCGCCGTTTAACAGACGAAGAATCGAAGTGGACGAGTCGAGACGCAGAGAGAGAAGAAACGCGGAAAAACACAAGAGCCAGAGCGAGAAAAGTGAGAAGAAGAAGAGCGGTCGGGACGGCGGTAAACACGAGGAGAAGAGCAAAGAGAAGCGCAAAAGAGCCCAAACACCCGCGAGCGACAGTGACGAGCCGAAGAAGAGACGCAAAGACAAAAAAGAGAAACCCAAAAAGGACAAACCGAAGAAACACGAGGAGGAGGAGGAGGAAGAAGACCACAAGAAACCGGAAACGGAAAAACCGAAAACGATCGACAAAAGAAAGCCGACTTTGGACGAGGCGAACTTTGAACCAGACTATGACCTCGAACTGCACGACGATGAAACGAGCGAGATCGATAAGGAAACCGGCGGAAGCAAGAGAGAGACGAAAAAATCGGTGACAGAAGAGGACAGCAGCAGTTCCGAGTCGTCTAGTTCCAGTTCGGAAGAGGAGCGCAGACGAAGGAAACGGAAGGCGCGCAAGAAGAAGAAGAAGAGAGAGAGTAGCAGCAGCGAATCGGAGTCGAGTAGCGAGTCGAGTGACTCGGACCGCAAGAGGAAGAAACATAAGAAGACGAAGAAGAAGAAGAAGAGGGCAAGGCACAAGTGACGTTAGAGAGTGAGTCATGTATATAGCTTTAATAAGTGAACGTAATTGATTTAATATTGTGTTTTTTTTTGGGCAATTTTTGACTTTGTTATTATAAGTGTTGTACATAGGGCTATTCATTAGTATGCGCGCATATAACTTTATATGTATAAATGGGCAAGTAAATAAATGTAGTAACAATTTAAATTTGTTGTTTGGTTTTTATCTAACCCGAGTCGCACCTTAAAATAAAAAAAAACTTTTTTGGAAAGAATGGTGAACAGATCAAGATTGTTTTTTGCTAAATTTTACCAACTTAAGCTCTAGTTAATTCAGTTTTTACCTCACATTTACCCTAATCTATCGAGATTATACTAATTTTAGGTATTTTTTTCCGAATTATATTATGGTAAGTCAATTTTTGCCTTACACTCACCTTATAATATAGAAACTTTTCTGAAACTCACCAAATCAAACTCAATTTCGGCTATTTTTTTCTGACTTACATGTTAGTTAAGCCACCCTCAAAAACTTTAAATACTTTTAATTATTATTAAATTTAATAAATTTGTACTTACATGAGTCATGGCTGGAAAAGTTTTAAATGCATGGGAGAAACTGTACAGTCCCTCCAAGTAAAGTTTTTAATTATAGGGGGAAAGTTTCGAAGCGCAAGCATGATTTTTTAAAATGATTTAAATTGCGTCTCAGGATATACAGAGCAAGTCAAAAAATGGTTAACCGATTAATGTCCAAGGGGTCGTTAATGACCCAGCAAGTAAAAATTAATCTAATGTGTGTTTCAATTAAGGCCCTCCTCACATGGGGAGACTGAACAGAAACCGTAGTAGCCTAGATACTTAAGCCGAATTTACACGTATCAAGTAGCTTGAGGAAGTTACTAAAGCAAGTAACTAAAAAATTATGTATTTCTATTTAGTTGTGTCTACACACATTTTAGTAATTTGGTTTAGTTCTCGTTTTTAAATATGGCGGCAACAGATATTCGTGCCTCTGTGAAGAAATGTGTTTTGGATATATGTGGTGAAATATCAGATATAATTACAGGTCAACCAAATAGTCGTGTGTATATTGTGCGAAAACCGTGCATTTAACGGACAAAGTCCAAGGGATCAAAAATTATGCAAATAAAACGGGAATTTAAAAATATTTTTTAATATAAGAAAAACCAGTGGCGTAACCATTTCTCTTTATAAAAGTATTCAGCGGAAAACCCGCACACACGCCACTGGAGAATATAAAAATGTTAAAAGTATGTTGGTAAATGGCTCTGGATACACAGACCCTGCATACCAATCTTTGGACAAATATCTACAGGGGTATTTAAGTTATCGAAAAAAAAATCATTTTTTTATTAAAACTTTACCACCGTGTAGCTCCAAATCTAAAAGGTTTAGGACCTATGTTTATAGGAACTTTTTTGCGAATTTTTGTCCAAAGAACACGTTCCTGAATTTTCTCGCAATATATAAAAAACACCCTGCATATGCTATTAATTCAAATTTAAAGCCTTAACTAATCAAATTCTGTAACTTAGAAGGATTTAGATCACTTCTTTAGGTCATAAACACAAATTTCCACACGTAAATTAGGAATATCAAATATGTAAATACGGATTAATTCATACGAACCTGATTTAACCGTCAACTTGTTGCTACTTATTCAACCTCCGTTCTCTCTGATCCGATTATAAGTTCGAAGAGCAATAACTTAGAATCTTCACTTTTTAATCATACTAAATTATTACGAATCCTAATTCTTACAGAGATGTTAAAAGGATAATTTTTAATTTATTAGTTTTCTTGGTCAAAATTGGACCTTGTTTGACTACCAACTTGTTACTGCGAAATCGAATTTTGTATTTAAAATCGATATATGAAAAAATTACTAGGAGCATGTAAGAAAATAACTAGGGGATCCTAGAACAACTTTGAATAGACTCGAAGTCAACTATCGACAAATGCATGGCTGAGTAATTTTGTTCCTAACTAAAATATCGTTCGTGGACTTAATTACGTGCCTTTTTAAGTTTTTCGCGCACTAATTAAAGTAAACTAATGAATTCTCGGTGCAAAGTTGATCTTATTGATATGCAGACCGACCCAGATGGAGACTACAAATTTATCTGGAACTATCAAGACCATTTGATTAAGTTTTGTGTTCTACGCCCAATGAAAATTAGAAACTGCCAGAAACCTAATAGAAATTTTTTGTTTATTTGGAGCTCCGTCAATACTTCATTCTGATAATGGCCGTGAATTTTCCAATCAGGTCATTAATAATTTAAAATGCCAGTGGCCACATTTGAAAATCGTTCATGGAAAACCGCGCCACTCACATCAGAGTCAAGGTTCTGTGGAACGGTGTAACAGAGATGTGAGAGATGCTCTTATATGTTGGATGTCTGATGAAAATACAAAACACTAGGTCGATGGACTGTATTTCGTCCAGTCAAAAAAAAATAGAAGCTACCACAGTGCAATTAAGTGATCTCCATACGAGGCTATGTTTGATTGCGCTCAGAGAAATGGTTTAGAGGATACTGACTTGCCCCAAGATTTAGTTGCTTCTTTGGGAACTGAAGACGATCTCGAAAAACTGTTAAACGAAAGCAACGAACTTCAAAATACTATAGGATCTATAGATGAAACCAAAACAGTTTAAGATGACGTGCAAGTTTCTATAATTCATAGGGAAAATATGGCAAATAGTAAAGTGCAAGTTCTTATAGTCAACAAGGATAATATGGATGATACCGAAGTGCAACTGTCTATTTTCGATTTAAAAAATATGGCGGATAGTGAAGTGCAGGATGTTATTTAAGAGAGAGAAAAAGGAGAAGAAGAAACTTCTAAAGTTAATATAGCCATTAAAAACACGAGAAACGAAAATGAACTTTCGTTATGTACTGTGTGTCAAAAGCCTAACACCATCGTGGAAAATTGCTCAAAGTGCAAAGGAAAAATTTATGCTGCCTGCAGCATTTTAAAAGTTAACAACGAATTGGAATCAGAGTTTCAATGTTTTCTTTGCCAACGTTCCTGCGATATAATTACGAATCGTGAAAACGCTAAAAGAGGTTCGAAAGTACAAGCCAATTTAATGCTCGCACAATCAAATAAAAAATTTAAACCAGCCTCAGTAGGTGACAATGTCCTTGTACGCATACCAGACTTAATCGTCGCAGATTAGCACCACGAAATGTAATGGCAGTTGACTTGGCTGTAGTATGTGCTCTTAAAAAGTTCAGAGTGTATTTCATAGGAATTCAATTTAAAATCGTGACAAATTGTAATTCATTACGTCATACCTTATTAAAGCGTGATTTGGTGCCTCGAATAGCCAGATCGTGGTTATCAATCCAAGAGTATGATTTTAACATCGAGTATCGCTCGCATTAATCGAATATAATTCAAAAATTGACATACTCTGTCATAATGAACAACGCCTGTCTGATGCAGAGATACAAAACAAAGGTAAGAACACAAAGTCACGGTCTCATTAAATCCATATAATTTGTTCAAAGCTACACGTGTTTCGCTCCTATCGGAGACTTTGTGTTGTTACCTTTGTTTCGTTTTTGTTTGGTCTCATAGAGAAAAATGGATGATACGTTTCCATTTGATGCAGAGATACGTTTTACACATATTCGTGTCTTTATTCTTAAACCCACGATTTGCAGAACAAGAAAAGCAGTAAAATTTTTGCAGCTGCTTGAATGCAACTTCCTAAAGCCTTGCTGCTTTTCATAGAACAATGAATTGACTTCAAAACACCCATTAATCTGTGCCTTAATCAATGATTCAAAGATATTTCCAAATATAAACGATAAATATAATAAAATTTAGGGCGATAATTTTCAACAATCTACTTACTACTAATGATGGGATAACTCAGATTAAAAATCATTCATAATTCGATTATGAAAATAATCGGTATCATCCAATTATAGAAAAATAATTCGATTACTTTGAACGAGTGATGGAAAAATTAAAAGATGAAATATAATCGTCATACTTCTCGTTCTCGATCATTCATAAGTCGGTAGTCAGCGTTTGGGTTTTCGGTTCGGATTTTCTTATTGGTCCATTGGGCTTTATCATGCGAGTAAGGAATAAAGCGGCCGAAGCCAGATTTTCAACTGCGTTGCCATTTCTTTTTATTTTCATATTTTTAATAAATAATAGTAATAGATATTATTTATTTTACTAAGATGGCTCATGTCGATGCCTTAAGCAGAGATCTTCCAGAAGCTACCCAAAATATACTTGAAATGTTACTTGTAAATGTCGAAGAAGATGACTGGATACTGGCAGCACAAATGCAAGATCCCAAATGCAAAGAACTTTGTTGTATCGCGCCCTAGTAAGCTACCCGCTTAAAAGGCCACGTGGGTTCGTTCGCAAATAAGTTGTATTGCAAGAAGGGAAAATAAAACAGTTATTTTTCCGGACTACAAGAAAACCGTTTAATGAATTGAAATAAAGCTTAGAAAATTTCGACACTTAAATCTATACCGTACTCAAATTACAAATTACAAAAATCACGTTCACGTTAAAGGTTAAAAAACTGACCGAAACAGTGGTTATCCCGGCGAACTCTTATTTTACTCTAATCTTAATTATTCCTGGCGGCGATCGACGATCAACCGTAACCCAAAGCTAAACAAAAAATATAAACATAAACGCCGCTATAACAGGGCGACGATTGTATTACTGATAGGCACTAAAGACACAACAATATCAAAAGGAGATAAACTTAATAGTTGATATATATAATGCTGCGTTGTCCCATATTTTAAGCAATAATACATACATAATTACGGGAATTCCTAACATTCTCCCACCTGAGACACGAAATTAAACATAAATAAGTGTCTCAAACATAACTAGAACTAGACCTAAACAGTAACAACTCTAAAAGGCTAACTCTAAAACACCATTAAAACTAGACCCGATTACAAAAACCTCTTAGGCACATTGACGGTACGTCCACTGCGCGTCACAACACTTTGACTCACTTCTTCGGGTGCTCTGCTTTTTAACACTCCCGCATCCCGCACTTTGGTCACATGCAGCTTCAGCTTCTTCTGAAAGATCTTGCAAACAGCTTTTGCCACCCTCTACGCAGTCTACGGGCATAACCGGGTCACCCTCTGGCTCCATTATGGATTCGTCAGGCACACACTCCAGTGCATAGAGACGTTGCACAGGACGCAACACTTGGACCTCGAGCAGTCCTCAATCGCACCAAGCGCGTCTCGCCATCTCGAGCAGACAGTAGCTCCGTCACCAAACCCAAAGGCCAGTCCATTTTTTTGTCATTGTCGTTGCCGATAATGACTACATCACCCAACATTATCTTCTGTTTAGAACCTTGCCTAAACAAGCACAGCTGGCCTAGGTACTCTGCACGAAATCGTTGACGTAAGTCCCTCCGAACTTTCTGCAAATATATCACTCTCTTACGAGAGTGACTGACTATCCAGAGCCTCACAGTCAGGGACGCCACCTTCCTGAATCTCACGCAAGAACATCATAGGAGTCAATGGCACTAACTCCTCTGGCTCACTTGACATATAAGTGAGAGGACGCGAATTTATCACCGATTCGCAATCACACAGTACTGTAACCAACTCTTCATATACCAGAGCTGCACGCCCCAGAACCTTTCGAAGAAGTTGCTTCAAAGAACCTATTAGTCGCTCCCAAAAACCACCCCACCAACTCGCGGTAGGAGGGTTGAAACGCCACTTTATCCGTTCCGCACTACTAAATTTCGCGATTGCGTCCCAATTCAAAGCTTAAAACGCGTTGTCCGTCCCGTCAAAGTTCGTTACGTTGTCGCTGAACATAGTTTTAGGTCTTCCGCGCCTCGTTATGAACCGTCTTAGCGAATGCAAAAAGTTCGTTACCGATAACGACGTACAAAGTTCTAAGTGCACGGCCCGACATACGGCACTCTTGCTTGCATCACAAAATATGTGCATCTGTATGTCCTCAGTCTCACCTGGACCTGCCAGTACCCACCTGGGTATTGAAATGTCCAATAAAAGGTATACCTCCTTCAACCAAGCCTTAAAAAGATTTTCAGCTTCCTGATCTACTGCCGCATTCCAAGTCAACTTCTTCTCCCATATCTGCTGCAATAATAATTTGGGAATAAGGGTGGCAGGACAAGTAAAACCTATCGGATCAAAAATCTTTTGTGCCAGGGATAGCATAATACGCTTGGTTATGGGCTGGTCCAAATGTTCATCAACACGTTTTAAACATGTCTCACTAGAAGCTTTTATAAAGAACAGAGAGAAGGTTTTTGTCATGCGAAGAGTCTCCCCTGTTGCAATTCTCTAAAACTCCCGACAGATGGTAGTCCAAAGTCGCTGCCAGTAAGAATGGGCTGCTATTGACTCCAAAAACAACTCGCTTATGTCGATACACCACCTCGTTTCCCTCTAAATCAGTCCACAAAAATCTAAGAAAATCTCTATCCGTAGGATGGACACTGATTTGAAGAAACGCCTTGCGAATGTCTGCGATGATCCCAATTCTACTCTGACGAAACCTTATTAAAATATCTGGAATTAACTCTATCAAATTCGGACCTTTTTCTAGGCAGCAATTCAACGAGGGACATTCCTTTTCTTTTGCAGAGGCATCAAAAACTGGCCGGATCTTAGTAGTACTTCCTTCCTTAAGTACAGGGCGGTGAGGTAAATAATGCACACAACTATTGCCTCTTTCTTCCAGAGGAACTTTCTCAATTATGCCCTCTTGTTCCCACTCCTGAAAAATGGCTTCATAGGAACTAAAAAGTTTCATACTATCCAGCCTTTTCCTAGTACTCTGCAGCCTTTTTTTTAGATATACTTAAATTGGAGGGCAGCGATAGATGGCCTTCTATCCAAGGCAACCTAATTTCATATCGGTTCTCCGAGTCCACTCTCACTGTCTCTAGAAAAAAACTCTTTTGCAGCTTCATTCAATTGATTCAACGACTTGGTCTCAGAAGGATCCTTAATGCCTAGTACATCCAGCTGCCACAGCTGCGTAAGGGAAGCATCATTAAAAAACAAGGAAACGGCTGTCAAACAACTGTCACTACCAGTCTTAATTAGAGGAATTCTACCCATAAGAGTCCATCCTAATAGTGTCTCCACTGCCACCAATCCACTGGACAGAAGCTTCCTTTGGCCTGTGTAAAGTTTCCCAGCCACATCTGCTCCAATCAAAATTTCAATAGGTCCTGGGTCTCCTAAGTCACACAAACTGATTTCCAGCCCTTTCAACTCTTCTATCTATGGTCCATAGAATACAGGAGAAACGTCAGCACAAATCATAGGTTGGGAGAAAGCCTCTATGACACAACTATATTTCCCATAACTCAGTTTTACATCGTAACAGTCATGTTTCATCACAGACATAGCACCTCCAAACAAGCAATGTTTAATATCGAGTTGACGCTTCAAAGTGTAGCCGTCGATTTACAGATGTAGGTATTCTAGGAACCAGTGTCGATCAGCGCACGTATCCATTGAGAACCGTTGATACCACTAATCTTCACCCTTAAAGTCTGTAGATTAGACGAAACTGAATTTGAACCTCCTTCTTCTTTAATTTGCTTGCTTCCACGTGACTCCGGACACGTCAAGGCAATATGACTCTTACCACATAACACACATTTCAGTCGAGCCTTACACCGTCGGCCCTGATGTCCTATTTTTAAGCAACGAAAGCAAGCCCTTTTTAGAGTTAAAATTTCCTTTCATTTTTCAAGGGAATAACTTTGGGCCTTAAAACAATTGGCACTGTCATGAGTTTTGTCACAAAATAGACATTGTAACATAGCATTAGTTCTTGACTCGTGATTAATTAAGCCAGCTGCAGAAGGAACTGTATGATGCTTGGTTAATCTACCTTGCCTACCTACTACCCCTGAATCCCTTGAACTAATACTACAAAGACCAAAACCCTCTGTGGCCAAACTGATCCGCTGTTCCCCTTCAACTTCACCCTTTAAAAACAACATTAAATTGTTGAGCCGAATCTCAGACGTGGAAGCGACATTCGTTGTAGAGTCCTCCCCTCCTTGGTCCAATTCCCTTAAGCTACCAGACACTGAAGCCCTTTCTGTGGAATTTGCTACTGCCAATGGGGACCTCTGCCACACTCTGAGAAGTTCCTCAGGTAAACAGGATTCAATAAGTGGAAATAACATCGATGCACACCCCTCTGAAGCCACCCCCAATGTCTCAAGAGCACGTAGCTGAGTAGATATACCGTCATATAAGAGAGAAAGGTCAGTTTTACCAGTGAAAATAGCGTTATTTATGATTAGCTTCAAAAGTTCCCTAACATAAATTTCTATTTGCAAATCTTCCCTACCAAAACGCTCCTTAAGACATTCAATAATAGCGTGATAATTTTTGCCAATAGTAGGAAAACTTTCCACACACTGCCTAGCCTTACTATTTGGCACCGTAGCTTGCAACAAATATTCCACTTTATCATTGAGGTCTATACTGGGGTCGTCATGCACTTTGCTAAATTGGGCCCAAAAAGGCAGCCACTCTCTAGTATTATCATCAAAAGTTCTAAATTGAATAAAATAAGAACAGGTAACTTAAAAGTTCGCTTACCCTCTATCCTGCTGGCTGACGCTGAAGAATTTCGCTCCTCTATACCCTCACCTACACTCAACTTCTTGGCAAGGTACTCATTAACTCGAATTTCTAACAACACATACCTTTTTCTGTATTCCTCTTGTGACTCCAGCTCTTTTATTAAATCCTTTTCTTGAAACGTGTCGTCCTCAAGTAAAAGGGCATATATTTCTTCGTCCACGACCTTTAAGGAATCAGATTTTGCAGTCAATAACTCAAACAGGGCCTTAATCTCTATAATATTGCCTTGACTGTTGAGTAACTGCTCCAATTCATTACTATTTCTTGTGAACATCGACCGCGACGCCTTCCTATTTTTCTTAAACTGCTCCATAACAATAATTTAAGAAAAAAATAGGCGAAAAATAACCGCTTAACTGGGTCCGTCCAAACCTGTTCAAAACACGCACGACCACGTAAAAGTTTGACGGAAAGTTCACTTAAAAACAGTAATAAAAATCACCAGTCCGCTTACGCACGTTTTCCGATTTAAAAAACAACTCTGAGGCGGCAAAAACGGCGGGGAACGACTGAATCGGGAACCTACTAACGCACGAAAGTACACAAATAAAATTCGGTAATTTTAAACGGCATCAAAAAGTACGAATCCTTTTAAAAACTAAGCGATTTCAACCCAAAACTAACGGCAACTTATTGCAGTCCTGTCACGGTCGCCACTATGTTGTATCGCGCCCTAGTAAGCTACCCGCTTAAAAGGCCACGTCGGTTCGTTCGCAAATAAGTTGATTTGCAAGAAGGGAAAATAAAACAGTTATTTTTCCGGACTACAAGAAAACCGTTCAATGAATTGAAATAAAGCTTAGAAAATTTCGACACTTAAATCTATACCGTACTCAAATTACAAATTACAAAAATCACGTTCACGTTAAAGGTTAAAAAACTGACCGAATACAGTGGTTATCCCGGCGAACTCTTATTTTACTCTAATCTTAATTATTCTTGGCGGCGGTCGACGATCAACCGTAACCCAAAGCTAAACAAAAAATATAAACATAAACGCCGCTATAACAGGGCGACGATTGTATTACTGATAGGCACTAAAGACACAACAATATCAAAAGGAGATAAACTTAATAGTTGATATATATAATGCTGCGTTGTCCCATATTTTAAGCAATAATACATATATAATTACTGGAATTCCTAACAAACTTATTGAAGTTTTGCTTCGAGATCCCAAAAGTTCCGAGGAAAAGCAAATACACAAAGAGTATTGCCTTAAAGAAAAACGTTTTCACCGCAAAATCGAAGAGGGTATTAGATAGATTGTACCTAAATCTGCAAGGCGGAGAATTTTAATGAACTGTCATGATGAAACAGGACATGTTGCAGTAGAAAACGATAGAATTAATAAAATCAAGATATTGGTTTGCATCCATGAAAAAGTATGTGAAGTCCCTACGAACTATTTTTTGGTTATCGTCCAAGAGAAGTTCGCGATGCCTTCTTGTCGACAGAAATAAGTGCGTATAAATAAGTGCATACCGCGACTCGATGTGAGGCGAGCGGACGTAGAAAACACGCGCTCCTTAAATACGAAGAGTTTTTCCAACTTTATTTGTTTAATTAATCATTCGAATCGTAACAGTGTATCGTATCAGTGGTTTGAGTTCTGTAAAAAAAAAAAATTAGTTCCGGCGAGGGCGTGAGCAATAATTGAAGTTATTTAAAACGATATTTCTTATTAAAATCATCTATTTCAATACGCCATGCCTAGCGGCTCGTGTTCCGGTTGTTCTACTGTTATCAGTCGAACAAATCCGGGCATCGATTGTCGAGGTCAGTGCGGCCGCCTGTTTCATCTCAAGTGCGTCAGGCTTCCGGCGACCATCAATGATTTATCACCGGACTCAGGAATTAAATGGTTTTGCAGGGACTGCTCTGCTACTAACACCAAGGTCGTTGGCGCTTCTACGGGGGTCAATGAAAAGGTTCTTCAGGAGCTCCTTAAAAAGGTCAACTTTATTATGTCTGATGTAGCAGCTTTAAAATCAGCTCAGTCGGGATTTACGGACTCGCTAAACTTTTTTAGTGGGAAGATAGACGATTTCTCAGTCCAAATGGAGAAAGTAAATACTCTATCTAAGACTGTGGGGAACATGCAGCACGAATTGATCGAAGTGCGTAAGGAGTGTATGTCTTTGAGGTCCCAAATTGAATTAATGCAGCAAGATAGTCGTAAATATAATGCTGAATTATGTGGCATCCCCGAGAAGAAACAGGAAAACGTCCTCACTCTCGTAAAGGAGTTAGGTTCTTTCATTGGGAGTAACATTCAAGATGACAATATCGTATCATGTCATAGGGTTGCCAGATATGCTAAGGGTACAAATAGTTCAACCCAACCCAAAAACATAGTGGTCAAATTCTCATCCGCAGCTAAAAGAAACGAATTTATTAATGCCGCTAAATTGAAAAGAAATCACGGGTTAAAGGCAACAGACTTAGGATTTGAACATGGCTCAAAAATATTTGTTAACGAACACCTTTCACCCTACTATAAGCAACTTCACAAGAAAGCTAGGGAATTTTGTAAAAATTCTAACTTCAAATTTTGTTGGGTGAAAGAAATGAAAGTTTTCATAAAGAGGGACGAGAATAGCAAAGCCATTAATATTATTAATGAGCACACACTGTCTTCCTTGCTAGCATCACTATAAACCATATCTTCTAATTAGTACTTTTGTAATTTCTTGTGCCAACTTACAACTTTTCTTTTTTTTAATGACTTCGTCTCAGCAATTTTTTATTTACTACCAAAACACCAGAGGCCTTAGGACAAAGACAGTAGACTTTTATCAGTCTGCCTGCACCTGTCTATACGACTGTATCTCAATAACCGAGTCTTGGTTGAATCCCAACGTTCTGGACTCGGAGCTGTTTCCTGACAACTATAATGTTTTTAGACTTGATAGGAACGCTAACATTAGTGGCAAAAGTGATGGTGGCGGTGTCTTATTGGCGATTCGTGACGTATACCACACGGAACTTGTCTCTAAGTGGTGTAATTATAACACAATAATCGAAGACATATGGGTGAGCGTTACTATAGAGGGGGGCAGAAAATTATTTTTATGCACTGTTTATATTCCACCTCATGCGGCAGTAAATAACTATCTAAACTTTTTGTCTAAACTAGAAAATATTATAAGCACTAATATTAATAGTTATTTTTTAATAATGGGTGACTTTAATCTACCTAATTTAATATGGTCACAAAAACCGAATGTTAAGGATTTATTGCCTATCAACGCCACTGATCCTTGCAGCAAAGCATTTTCTGATGCTTTTTACTTTAATAATCTAAAGCAATTTAATCACGTCTTCAATGCTCGTGATAAAATTCTGGATCTTATTATTTCTAATTCTACAAAAGTTATTGTAAATAAAAGTATGGATCCATTTGTGCCTGAAGATAGCCATCACATGTCTTTGGATATAAATGTTAATTTAATATCGGAGAAAAACATTAGTAATTCATATACCAAGTTAAAATTTAATAATGCCAATTACGACACTATCAATGAAATTATTAATTCTACTCATTGGGACAAATTATTTTTATCTAAAGATGTAAATATTAACATTGCATGTTTTTATACTGTTTTAGATAACATTGTTATTAACCACATCCCTAGAATTAAGATCAATAAGGGACAATACCCTCTATGGTTTTCCAAACACACAATCTATCTAATTAAAAATAAACAAAAGGCACATAAAATGTGGAAACTGTACCGAAGACAATCTGATTACGACAACTTTTCAAATTTACGCAAGACAGTAAAGATTAATATACGCAATGATTACAAAGATTATATTTATAAAACAGAAATAAACATTGTCAAAGACGTTAAATATTTCTGGTCATTTTTTCACAACAAAAAAAACACTAAAAGCTTACCAATAAAAATGAAATTTAATGATCAGGAAGCTTCGAATTGTGTTGACATTAGTGAACTCTTTTCTAAGTATTTTAGTGGAGTATTTGAACCTTCTGATACACCAACTTTAATTGAGCCTAGTCAATGTCAAGAATGTTTTGTAGTTAACAATATTGATATAAATGACATTAAATCCGCACTTATATCTATGGATCCTAAAAAGGGACCTGGTCCAGACGGCTTTCCTTCATTTTTTTTGAAGTCTTGTCCTAGCTTGTGCGAGCCTTTGCATATTTTGTATAATCAATCTTTATCCAGCGGCATTTTTCCTAATATTTGGAAAACAGCTCAAATTGTGCCAGTATTTAAATCTGGAGAAAAAACTTATGTACGGAATTACAGGCCTATTTCCCTACTTAGTCACTTTGGTAAACTTTTTGAATCTTTGTTGTTAAAACAATTATTCTTTAAGGTCAAAGAAGCTATTGATGTTAACCAACATGGCTTTTTCCAAAAAAGATCGGTAATAACCAACTTAATACCATTTATTCAGAGTATAAACGAAAGTATGGATAGTGGTCTGGAAACTTGTGCCGTGTACACTGACTTTTCCAAGGCTTTTGATAAGGTACATCATCCTACACTTTTCGTGAAGTTGGAGAATTTCGGTGTGCACGGGGCCCTGCTCAAACTCATTAAAAGTTATCTAACAAATCGCTCTCAGTACGTTGTCGTAAATGGAGTAAAGTCTTCTTGTACAACCGTAACTTCAGGAGTACCGCAAGGTTCTCATTTGGGACCGATTTTGTTCTCAATTTTTTTTAATGACATTGGTCAATGTTTCTCTACCTGTAGATATCTTGCATATGCAGATGACCTAAAAATCTTTACAACAATCAAGAAGGTATCAGATTTTCGTGCCCTGCAATCTGATCTTGCAAATTTTGAAAGGTACTGTACCTTAAATAAATTATTTATTAATCCAGAAAAATGTCATTCTATACTTTTTAGCAGAAAACTATCTCAGACACAAAACAAATGTGATGTCTATCTCGGGGGCACTATCCTGAAGTATATGGAGTTTATTAAGGATTTAGGTGTGACGTTGGATTCCAGACTGCTCTTCGACGTTCATATAGAAAACATTGTTCAGAAAGCTCTAAAAAATCTAGGTTTTATAACTCGAATTACAAAGGGTTTTAGTAATCAATCATCATTAATATTATTATATAATGCGTTCGTTAAACCTACTATAGAATATGCGACAGTGGCTTGGAATCCGATGTATCACAAATATATTGACCAAATTGAAAGAGTTCAACGAAAGTTTGTAAATATAGTAAATTTTCGCTTTAATAGACAGAGACATTTTTTTACTTACTATGATAACTTAAAATTTTATGGTATGAAGCCCTTAGAGAGTCGTAGAAACAATTTTGATTTAATATTGATTTATAAAATTATTAATAATTTAATAGACTGCCCTTTCTGTCTGGAAAATTTACATATCAACGTTAATCCTTACATTTTGCGTAATAGATCGACCTTTAGCATCTCAAGATATTCTTCAAACTATTTGTCTAACTCTCCATTGTTCAGATGCGCCCGTAGTTTTAATAATTTTCAAGAAACTAATTTGAATGATGATATATTTTTCTCCAGTATGGCTTCATTTAAGCGATACTTAAAAAATTCTACCTAATTTCGTAAATAACGATAAATATTGTCCTTTTTTTCCCTATTGTCATTATTCATATGTATATATGCTTCTTTATTGTTTATAAGAGTTACTATTAAATAAGTTAGTTTGGTTTATATTGCTTGGTGTATTTGTTAGGTTTGGTGAAAATGTAATGTTTGGCAAAGCGCTTACTTGTATTTAAATTCATAAGATACTTTGTGCTTTCCTGTTATTGGATTGCTTAGTCTATCTGTAGGAGAGCCTTGTACTTAAATAAATAAATAAATAAATAAATAATCAATTGGATTTGGCAGAACAGAGAAATAACGTTTCTCGACGAATTAGTGCCCATCAAGATTATCAGAAAACGTATTACGATAAAGCGCATGCGTCTCCAATAAAGTTTGGAGTTGGCCAACAACTACTCGTGATGAAACTTAAGGGTTCCAAGGGGTCAAAGTAGAAAGCTTGAGCCGAGGTTTAAATGACCATTTCACGTTACGAAAGTATTAGATAAAGACCGTTACAAGGTCGAAGAGTTGCCTCTATCAGGGATATGTTCCTCAGACCGAATGAAGTAGTTTACTACCTACGAACTCTCTAACGAGAGCAGCACGGATGGTGAATAAGTCCATTGGCTCAATTTTTAAAAAATATGTATTAATTTTTGCTATTTTCTTGATTTACAAATAAGCCTTCACGAGGACGTGAAGATCCATCAGGTTAGCCGGTCGGCTAACATTATAGTCATAATGGACCACTCTGTAGTAAGAAGAACAGTCGACAGAAAAACCCCAAACACCGACCATCTGGGGAATATTACGAATGGTTTGTAGCCCTTGTGCCTTGAGCATGTCGTTCGTGGACTTAATTATGAGCCTTCTCAAGCCTAAAATTTCATTAAGTTTGAAGTATTATATACAAGACAGTGAACGAGTTATGGTTTTTTTATGAGCATTAGATGATTCAGAAGGTTTTAATCATTAGGAGACCTTAAAAGGAACCTTTTATATATTTTTTAGTTTTCTTGGGAAAAAATTACAAAGTTGAACATGATTAGACAACTAAGTTGTTGCTATCTATTTAACGGCGATGTCCTTTAATCTTAATTGAATTTGAACGGTCATATTTCGGACTTTTTCTTAATAGCACTAAATGATTAAGAAGGTTTTAATCGTTATAGGGACGTTAGAAGGAACGTTTGAAAATTATTCATTTTCTTGTAAAAAAATTATTAACTTATACTTGATTTGACCATCAGCTTGTTGCTACTTATTCGAACGCCATTCTCTCTGATCCTAACTCCGATTTTAACTTAGTTCGAAGGGCCATATCTCAGAATCTTAACTATTTAATCATACTAAACGATTAAGAATGTCCCAATCTTTACAGAGACGTTAAAAGGAAAATTTTTAATTTATTAGTTTTCTTGGACCAAATTGGAGCTTGTTTGACTACCAACTTGTTACTGGGAAATCGAATTTTCTATTTAAAGTCGATATATGAAAAAATTACTAGGAGCATATAAAAAAATAACTAGGGGATCCTAGAACAACTTCGAATAGACTCGTCAGTCAACTATCGACAAATGCATGGCTGAGTAATTTTGTTCCTAATTAAAATATCGTTCGTGGACTTAATTATGTGCCTTTTCAAGTTTTTCAGGCCTAAAATTTCATTAAGTTTGAAGGATTATATACAAGACACTGAAAGAGTTAGGGTTTTTTTATGAGCATTAAATGATTCAGACGGTTTTAATCCCTATAAGGACGATAAAATGAAGTTTTGAAAGTTATTGGTTTTCTTTAAAAAAAATTACAAAGTAAAACCTAGTTTAACCATTCACTTATTCGCTGCTTATTCATCGGCCATCTTCAAGTCGAATGAAAGAAATTAATAGGAGCGCATTAAAATAAAATTTTGCACCAACCAAATTTTACACAGATAAAACTGAAAAATGGATCACCCTGTATTTTTATATAAAAAAAAAACTACATGAGACTTGTGCATTGTGGTTTTATAGGAACAAATAGTTTTATAGCCATCTAAAACAATGCATTTGTTCAATCAATATAAACCCACTTAATGGCGTAACAAAGAAAAATCAAATATTAGCAAATACAGTCAGTACCCCGTACCCGACGTGCTTTACATTCATAAATACCACATCAGTTTTTATCAAAATATCCCCCAAAAAGAAAAACAAACAATCGCATTTACTGGGATCATCGCCACAGTACAGTCAGTGCCCCTGATGACGAAACCAGTTTAAATGCGCCGGTGGTTCCGTTAGTACTGTAAGCTTGTGCGTGTAAATTCTTCATTTTGAACAAATTTTATAATGAAATACTACTCATGGTCAATAATTTTAATACTTTTGGTGAGTTTGGAGCTTACCTTGGGACGACCCGAAAATGGTAAGTTGCTAATGAAACTCTCCTGCTGACCTTTCTGAACTCTACAAACTTTCAGGAAATGCCATTGAAACAAAAGGTGTAGAATTGCCCCAGGCCACAGAATCTACAATATTGCCTCTTGAGATATCTACAATAGTTAGTGCTCCTGTTAAAGGGCCTTCTCAGGTCCAAGGAGGCTCAGATGTAAACTCTCTTCCCAATCAGAACATTTCTGAAGAGTTAAAGAAAAATTCTACTTTGAACCCGCCTGACGGGGTTTCCAAGAACTTCAGCAATGATCATAAGACTTCTTATGAGGGTTCTATGTCTAATGGAGGACCCAATCAGATTGTACCAGCTTCTCCAGCAGGTCAGGATTTACTAGATCCACCTTTGGAAGAAGATGCCAAGAAGTCCATCAGTGAGTCTAAATTGCCTGGTTCCAAGTCAAATCAAGATCCTGGATCTGCCACCTCTGTAAAGTCTCCTCTAGATGTTCCCTTTGAAGACAAGTTTCAAGAAGTTTCCAAACCCTCCTTCAGTGATTCTCCTTTAGCTTATAAGCCTTTAAGACCGTCCTATGCTAGTTCAATGTCTAATGGGGTGCCCAATCAGATTGTACCTGCTAGAGTGGACGCTCCTCAGGATGTTCCTGTTAAAAAAGATTTCAAGCCTTTAGTCCCTGGAACTGCTGCAATAGATTCTGCACAACCACCTGCAAAGTCACCACTGGATATTCCCTTTGAAGAAAAGTTTCAAGAAGTTGCCAAGCCTGCCTTCAGTGATTCTCCTTTAGCGTATAAGCCCTTAAGACCTTCCTATGCTGGTTCTATGTCTAATGGAGTGCCCAATCAGATTATACCTGCTAGAGTGGACGCTCCTCAGGATGTTCCTGTTAAAAAAGATTTCAAGCCTTCAGTCCCTGGAGCTCCCGCAGTAGATTCTGCACAACTACCTGCAAAGTCTCCTTTGGATATTCCCTTTGAAGAAAAATTTCAAGAAGTTTCCAAGCCTTCCTTCAGTGATTCTCCTTTGGCTTATAAGCCCTTAAGACCGTCCTATGCTGGTTCTATGTCTAATGGGGTGCCCAATCAGATTGCACCTGCTAAAGTAGACTCTCCTCAGGATCTTCCTGCAGTGAATTCTCCTCAGGATATTCCTGTTAAAGAAGATTTTAAGCCTTTAGTCCCTGGAGCTCCCGCAGTAGATTCTGCACAACCACCTACAAAGTCTCCTCTGGATATTCCCTTTGAAGAAAAGTTTCAAGAATTTGCCAAGCCTGCCTTCAGTGATTCTCCTTTGGCTTATAAGCCTTTAAGACCGTCCTATGCTGGTTCAATGTCTAATGGAGTGCCCAATCAGATTGTACCTGCTAGAGTGGACACTCCTCAGGATGTTCCCGTTAAAGAAGATTTCAAGCCTTTAGTCCCTGGAGCTCCCGCAGTAGATTCTGCACAACCACCTACAAAGTCACCACTGGATATTCCCTTTGACGAGAAGTTTGAAGAAGTTGCCAAGCCTTCCTTCAGTGATTCTCCTTTGGCTTATAAGCCTTTAAGACCTTCCTATGCTGGTTCTATGTCTAATGGAGTGCCCAATCAGATTGTACCTGCTCGAGTGGATGCTCCTCAGGATGTTCCTGCATTAAACTCTTCTCAGGATGTTCTTGTTAAAGAAGATTTCAAGCCTTCAGTCCCTGGAACTCCTGCACAACCATCTACAAAGTCTTCTCTAAATATTCCCTTTGAAGAGAAGTTTGAAGAAGTTGCCAAGCCTGCCTTCAGTGATTCTCCTTTGGCTTATAAGCCCTTAAGACCTTCTTATGCTGGTTCCATGTCAAGTGGGGTTCTCCATCAGATTGTACTATTAAACTCCGACAATTGTAGTTTTCCTAATAGCAGAATCAATAGAAAAACTTCATCTAAGTTGCATCGCAATCAATTCGGGGAATCTTCCAAAGATGCTTTAAACAGGACTTCAAATGTGGAAGAATCTGGAAAACCTTATGAGATTATTAAAGAGAGGACCACCTTTAACATTGAAAACATTCGGGAATCTAAGAAGTTTCTGGACCCTTCGGCAGGTCCTCGGAGCTCCAGGAAATCAGAAGAAGAAATCGATGAGTCGATACCAGGAATGAAGAAGTTCCGGGATGTTCTTAAAGAAGTTTATAACAGTGTACCCATCAGAAGGTACTTGGAACGTAGGCGCCAAGGTAGGACGTTAGTCTTGTCGTAGCTTCTATTCAAATTTTAATATAATTTTTTGCAGTAGCTAAGAAGCCTCTACAGTACCCTGGAGAATATTCGTTGAAACATCTACAGCCCGGATGGTACAGCTTCTGAGAAAAACGCAGTTTAACTTAATATGAGGTTTAATAAAATATTGAAGTAATGGTTCTACTTTTTCTTGACATCGTTTACTTTAGGTCAAAGTGGTACTGCTAAGTTTTCCTAGAAAAAAGAGGGTTTAATGTAATGAAACCTTGGCCTTATGCAAAATAATTTATTACAATATTAAAATTACGAAAAAATCAGATGGCAGCAGTTTTTTTTCAACCTAAAACTACGATGCGACATAATATACAAAACGGAGATTATTGCACAACGAATTACGTTTATATTAACATTAAATTAACTTTATATAGAAATTTCACTAAATGGTAACTTAATATACATTTAAATTGGCTTTCTTTTAGCGGTAAAAGTGGACCGGTTAGACGGCTGTACGGCTACAGGGCGGTCCTAAGTGTTCATTCTTTAAATCTTCAAAAATTAAATTAATTGAGTCGTCACTTACAATAATTATTACATTCTAGGGATTAATATTTATCACATGTTCTCTACTTTTAAAATATATTAAAAAACAGTTGATTGATTCAATCTGTCACTTGTGTCAAACGTCACAGGATCGACAGTTGACAAGAGCACGTGACGACGTTGCCGATTGTTAAAAAAAAGTTAAGTTAGATGGTACAAAATGTCTTAAAAATCACAGACGTTTACACATTGCACCATTAAAATTTTTTAATATTTGAAACTTCGGAGGCCAGAAATCTATGTAGATGTACATATACGTTCCGCGCTAACAACAGATGGCGCCTGTTTTTGGTCAGTGACGTCACGGGTTACACCGACAGACGCAGCAAGACGGAAATAGGAACCAATCCATGAAAATGCCCTTACAGTCGTTGTCTGGATCGTAAGCGAGCAGACGATGCCACTTGTACTTCTGCTCGCACCCGCAGTCTCCAGTGCATCTTTTTGTCGAAGTATTTCTGGAACAAAAAAAAAACACGTTAGTACCATCGTACGACTGTTAAGATTTGGCAACTATGCATTACTCAAATATTATAAGTAGGACATAGACGGATGAAGTAGGTTATGTTCTCTCGAGAAGTAAAAACATATGAATGCAAAAAATGTTTATTTTGCGTTATTAATATTAACAAATATATACAGGGTGTTCATTTGAAAAGTTCCCACCACGGATCTATCGAAAGCCACTGTTTAAAAAAAAAACGACACTTCACCCCCTTTCACCCTCTGCCCCCCAGGGTCATCCCCTTGAAAATTTTAAATGGCAAGGGGTATCGAGTAATAGCTTGTTTAAAAGGTCTTTCGAAGTCTTTTATTTTGACGTTTGATTTTTTTAAATCGGTCGATTCGTTTTCGAGAAAATTAGAAAAATCTTTGTTTACGTTAATTTGTTCAGATAGAAAACAAAAATATGAAAATATCAGTTTTTATTTCAATAAGTGTTCAAAACGTTGCCCGTTTTTGGCCAAACAATGATATAGGCGATGTTCAAATTCCTGACGGACATTTTCAAAAACATGTTGTGGGATATCATGGCAGCTTGTTAAATATAGATAAAAAATAAGAAATAAAATTAATAATACTTAATAACAATTTAATTTATAATTTAATATTACTTTATCTTATTTACCTGGATTAAACAAAATCTGAATGGACGGATGGGTAATAACAGGAAGGAAAAAGGGGGAAAAGGAGGGTAAAAGTATGGGAAGTGAGGGTTAGAAAATGGGTACAAGGGAACCAATGGAAGGACGGAGAGAGGAGGGAGGCTTACTACAGAGGTGACGCGTAGTCACAGTCAGAGAAGGTTAGAACGATACTGGTCAAAGATGGTGCAAGGAAAAAAGAGTTTTCTGCTCCAATCCATAATGACATAGCGAGTCATTGGTCTAATATTCTGACTAATGGATGGGACACAAACAATAAACTGGATATAATGGAAAAATATCTGCCCCCCGAAAATTGTAGAGACTTGGACTCACCTAAGATAAACCCGGAGGTGAAGGCCGCTATATCTGAGCCGGTCCTTAAGAGAGATGAAAGGCTTGTTCAGTTCCAACAGCAAGCTGGAGCTGCTTTGGTTTTGGTTGGTTCAGTATTATCCAACATGGTGAAAGAAGAGGGGGGGAGGCAATAAAGAATACATGGCAAGTTTAAGTGACCTACATTATACTTATTCCATTTCAAGGAGGGACCTTATTAAATTGACTTTAAATAAGGATTTAAATGAGGTTCTTACAGCAAGTCTTATCTAAGAAGGGCTGTTATTTGGTTCTGACTTAGAGGTAAGAATTAGAGCAGCCAAAGAATTGAAGAAGTCGGGACAGCAACTGAGACCTCTTAAGAAGTTAACTCAAAAGGCTGGAACAAGGCCTGTGGGTTCTAAGGCTTCAACCTCAACCTCAAACCAGCAGGAAAACTTTTACCGTCCAGCCCCGAGTTACAGAGCCAGGAGGGCGACTGGACAGAGAGTTCAATTGAAGGCTCAGACATCAACATCAATGAACAGTCGATACTACAGAGTTTCCAGCCAAGGCAAGAGACTGCAAGGATCTCGTCTCAAGAGGAGGTAACTCATCAAGTGTGTACGCTTCCTTGTGGTAGATTAAAGTTTTTTGTAGAACAATGGCTCCAACTTTCAGTTCATGGGAAAGTCATTTCCTATATTCAAGGTCTGACAATTCCTCTTATTGGAAATCCAATTCAAACCTTAATTCCTAAGGAGACCAAATGGTCAAATAACGAGGAAAAAATTTTAGATTCCTTAATAAGGAATTAACGGTTAGTGGAGCTATTTCCAGGGTCTTGAAGTGTGATAATCAATTTGTTTCAAAAATTTGTATTGTACCAAAACCAGATGGTTCAAACCGATTAATCTTAAATCTAAAATCCCTTAACAAATTTCTTAAAAATTCCCATTTTAAATTAGAAGATAGGAAAGTGGTTGCCCGTTTAATAACTAGAGGTTGTTATTTTTGCAAGATAGACCTTAAGGATGCCTATCATTTAGTACCTATAAAAGACCATAAAAAATTTTTGAGGTTCTTTTTTCAGGGTTCATTATATCAATATAATTGTTTACCCTTCGGCTTAAGCTGTGCACCCTTGGTTTTTACAAAAAATATAAAGCCAATACTGGCATATTTACGAGAGAGGGGTGTGTTAATTATAGGGTATTTAGATGATTTTCTCATAATAGGAAAATCATTTGAACAATGTAAAGATAATTTAAATTTAACGCTTGAAATCCTCATTAGACTAGGTTTTTTAATAAATCATAAAAAGTGTGTATTGGAACCTACTACCTCTTGTACATTTTTGGGTTTTCAGTTTGACTCCAACAAGATGATAATATCTTTGCCTTCAAAGAAAATAGTCCATATTTTAAAATTAATAAAACATTTTATGAAGCTGCCTGTATGTACAATTAGAGTTTTTGCAAGATTTATTGGCACTATTATTTCCGCTTAAAAAGGCAAAAGGAAATTATGATCAAAAAATAAGAGTTTCATCTAATCTACTTAACGATTTAGCTTGGTTTAAAGAAAATATTCCTACTGCATGTAATGAAGTTTGTGTTAAAAATTATGAGGTTGAAATATTTACTGATGCATCCAAGACAGGATGGGGGGTTTTTTGTGGAAATAATAGTGCTTCTGGGTTCTGGAATGAATCTGAAAAACTTTTACATATCAATTGTTTAGAGCTTTTCGCCTTGTTGTATGGGCTTCAGAGTTTTTTATCAAGCTATAGAGACTGTCATATTCTATGTCGAATTGACAACACCACAGCATTATCATGTGTTAATAGAATGGGCAGTGTTCGTTTTAAAAAACTTAATAAGATAACTCAACAAATATGGTCTTGGTGTGAGAATAGAAATGTCTTCTTATTTGCTAGCTATATTAATTCAAAAGATAATTTTGAAGCGGACAAGGCCTCTCGCCAAGTTCATAAGAAAACTGAGTGGAGTTTAAATTTAGACTCGTTTAAATTAATAACTAAGAAATTTGGTGTTCCAAAAATCGATTTATTTGCCAGTCGATTGAATAAAAAGTGTTTCAGATTTACTTCATGGATGCGAGATTCAGAAGCTTTTATGGTGGATGCATTCACACTGGATTGGAGTGGTTTGGATTTTTACGCGTTTCCACCATTTTCAATGATTTCAAAAGTCCTCCAAAAGATACTTGAGGATGGAGCAGAGGGTATTGTGGTTGCCCCCTTCTGGGTCTCGCAACCTTGGTACCCGCTTTTTTGTTCCTTATTGACAAGGGATCCAGTAATGTTAAAACCCAACTATAACTTGCTTTCTTTTGGCAGAATTCCGCACCCCATGTGGAGAAACCTTTCCCTGGTGGTCGGGAGGTTATCAGGAAAGCTCTATCAAGGCAAGATATTCCAGAGAGTTCAATAAACATTTGTTTGTCATCTATTTCCCTCTCCACATTGAAGCAATACACTTCAGGGCTCAAGTTATGGTGGGAATTCTGTAGCAATCGAAATGTTAACCTATATGAGGTATCTGTAGAAAGGGTTTTGGAATTTTTAACCTTGTTTTTTGAAAAGGGTTCATCCTATGGAACCTTGAATACATATCGAGCAGCATTAGGGCAAATAGCAGGTCCTGTTTTGGGTAATGATTTCCGACTTAAAAGATTTTTTAAAGAAGTCTTTGGAGTGAGGCAACCTTTACCAAAATATGAAAACATATGGGATCCGGGAATTGTCTTAAATTTCATTCGTTCACTTGATAAGAATGAAATATTATCTTTAGAAGTCATTACTAAAAATTTGGCAACCTTGTTGGCCTTGGCTACCGGGCACAGACTACAGACACTAAGTTTAATTGAAATAGCAAACATTTGTATTAAAGATGACAAAATAGAAATTCCTATTCCAGGGAAGATTAAAACATCGAGATTTAATAAAAGTCAGCCTTTTTTAGTTTTGCCATTTTTTAACTCTGAGCCTGTAGTCTGTGTGGCCAGGTGTCTTAGAACTTATTTGCTAATAACTGATACTCTAAGGAGTGGTTGTAAATATTTATTTATTTCCATTAAAAAGCCGCACCACAGAGCAACTACGCAAACCATTGGTAAATGGATTAAGTGCTTTTTAAAAAAGAGTGGTGTGGACGTAAACCGTTTTAAGCCACAGAGTGAGTACACGGCATGCGGCTACATCTGCGGCAGCACGACAGGGTGTTAATTTCGATACGATTAGACGGGCTGCAGGGTGGTCTGAAAATTCCAAAACCTTTGCCCAATTTTACAACAGACCTTTGGTCAACAATAATAAAGATTTTGCGAATGCTATTTTGTCTTTGAACTAATTGATAAGATATATTCACTTTATAATAAGTTTCTAAGTTTATAATATTTAAATGTTCTGTGTTTATTACATATTATTTGTATTACTTCTGCTTGTTTAATTTAGAAGGTTGGTGTGCAGTAATGTAGATACATATGATACGAATTATTACTAACGATAATGAAGTTTGAATTTTACGTTTGAAACGTTGATGACTGTTAAAATTTATATTATTAGTTAAATCTAATTAATAAAAGTTTTCTTAGATGGAATAAACTGTTGCAACTGTACTTTAAACATCTACGTGTTGTTTATTTATGAGATGAGGCCGAGTATAATCATAAGATCAAACGAACTTACCAATAAGTGAAGTTCGATCTTGATTATATGAAGGCCTCATCGAAATAAATAAGTTCCACCTATTCCCAAACTTTTTCTAGCAACAAACTCCCTTAGTTGCAACAGTAACTTTGAAATAACTAGGTTGAATGGGGACGAGTCGTAGAGAGGGGAGCGCGCTAGGGTTTTTTGTCGAATAATGCTTTAAAATCTGTGTGTTAAGCCAGAGGCGGAGATACTACGTGTTGTTTATTTATTTCGATGAGGCCTTCATATAATCAAGATCGAACTTCACTTATAGGTAAGTTCGTTTGATCTTATGATTATATTGACCCTTTCCTTATCTTTCAAGAATCAAAATAAACATAAAAGAAAAGATTTAGTTCTGAGATACATTCAAGTGAATCTATATTAAAAGAAAACTTAATAATCAAACTTTATCACCTCAATACACCGATTTAAACGCTGCACACGATTTCGGCGGACTGCACTAAAAATGTGATCCTCGTTTTGAATGATTTCAAATTCGTTTTGTAGACTAAAGACTTTACATGTCCCCACAAGAAAAAATCGAGCGACGTTAAATCGGGTGACCTAGGAGGCCAAGAAACTGCTCCACCTCTGGCAATCCAACGGTGTCCAAACCGCTGAGCGAAATACTCGCGTACTTGTACAGCAAAGTGAGCCAGCACTCCATCATGCTGAAACCACATTTGCTGTCTAACGTTTAGTGGAACATTTTCAAGGAGTTCTGGGAGAACTTTTTCCAAGAAACGCAGATTAATAGGTCCTGTTAACCGTTCCGGTAGAAGGTATCCCAATAAACATTTGCCGCAACTTATAGTAACATACAAGATATATAAGGGTTGTATAAAGGTAACAAAGATATATAAGCAAGTTTTGGGGTTTTATAAAATTACTCTAGTAATATTTTATGTTTATAGTGTTACTGTAACCTACAGATATATAATGGGGTGATATAGCGTTTTCCATCACTAATTTATAAAACTTTTAGTAACCGTTACTTATGGTAATTTTAAAGAGTTTATATAAGGTTTGCCGTAACCCTATTTATATAACTCGGTTACCTTAGTTATATAGGAGTGTTTTATCCTTATATACTCTTAATGACAAATTTAGCACTTCTTTTCGTCGCAAAGTTGCAAAAAATTTTAGCAAAATTCTGACTGCTGATGAAAAAAAGTTTTTATCCGAGAAGGAATATGTAAACCCTATCAGTTTAGCGAAGCATCCACAAGGGCCTACAATAGAAGTTCCAAAATCTCCAACAGTACCTTATGATGAATCTCTGGAAGATTGTGCAGAAAGAGCTAGTAACAACAAGAATATTGATAAATGGTTAGTTGAACTTGGCGATGACGATGTTTTAGGCCATGAAGACCAGGAGGTATTGGAACGAGAAAAAAATGAACAATTTAAGCATGATCTTCAAAAATGGGCATGTAATTTTAATATTACACAGAGAGCATTAAAAGAAGTAATGAGAATTATTAACAAACGTTTACCAAATATATTACCAACAGATCCAAGAACATTGTTAGGAACTCCTACAATAATTTCAATTCAACAAATGGGAGAAAATGGATACTATTGGCATCAAGGCCTTGGATTTTGTTTAAATCAATGTCAAGAGAGCCTTCAGAATATATGAAATATTTCTTTGAATATTAACATAGACGGGTTGCCAATATATAAAAGCTTTAAGGACGAATTCTGGCCAATACTGTTTAATATTTTTGAAGTACCTCAATTAAAGCCAATGGCAATTGGTATTTATAGTGGAAAAAGCAAACCACCCGATGTTGAAAGGTTTTTGATGCCTTTTGTTGAGGAAATAAATCATATTTTGGAAGAGAACATATTTGAGAAGAGAAAATATACTTAATTATGTTAAACATTACTTTAGTTAGCTGAGGTCTCGTATTTATTAGGAAAAAATCAAATTTGGTCAAAACTTACTTATTTGAAGTAAAGTGAGCGTCTTTAATTTTTCTATTCGCGGCACGTCTTGCGTGCCTGTAGTCATAGGGTTATATAAAGGTGTCTTATAGGTCGTTAAGTTATATACCATCACTTATAGTTATTTAACAGCTCTTTGAGTGACATAATGCTTTCGAAATGGTATATAACGTTACTTAGACTTCCGCCATGATTGTTTTGAAAAATAAACATAAACATAAAAAAAGAAGTACCGAAAAATCAATATATTTCACTTATTTTATAGAAATTCATCACGATTTTACTATTTATGGTTCAACTATTTCACGAAACAAAGGCACCCGGCAATAAATTGTGTAATATTAAAAAAATTAAAGGTTATGATTTCATTAATATCTAAATGCAATATAAAAAATACTAGGTATTTTGATGGCCCCTATATTTTTTCGAAGTGAATTAGTTACATTTAAAGTAAAAAATCATTCGCACATACATTTTTAGATACAAATTACTCTTAATTCCATTATCTCAAGGTAATAAATTATTTTCTGTCTCCTCCATTTTTAATTTGTTATACCTAGTATCTCATGATTCTCACGTCACCAAAGTGACAAGTCATTGTATTATTGTTTTTGAGAAGCAGAAAAGAACCACAACGATATGCCAATGTGTATAACAGAGAAAAAAACATATTTATATTTAGAAACATTTGACAAGACGTGACATATGACAGAAAATAGTGATAGAACTATTTTGAACACTCTTATAGGCAAAGTATATAAGAGTAACCACAAAATTTTCAACACTAGCTTATATCGCTTAAGTCTTTTAAAGGTTCTTCTGGTAAGTTTTATAACGGTTACGGAAATAGTTTAGTTACTGTTGACTCACAACTTAAACGTTTATAACGTTACCAAGTATGGGTTGCCGATATCCTTATAAACTCCCCATTTAAGCTCTTTAACAGGCTTATAGGAGTAACGGAAATATTTCGGTTACTATTTATATAGCTGTAGGGTGTATAAGGAAGGTGATATAACAGTTGCGACAAATATTATAAAACCAAAAATGTTTATTGGGATGGCCCAATTAAATAATCATCAACAATGCCTGCCCATACGTTGACAGACCAACGATTCTGATATTTTCTTGGAAAAATTGCATAAGGATTTTCTTCGTCCCAAACATTGCTATTCCTACTATTAAAAATACCGTCTCTTGTAAAAGAGGCTTCATCGGTCCACAAAACATATCGTAAAAAATTTGGTTGTGTAATGATGTGATCCAGAAGCCATCGACAAAATTGAACTCTAGGATGATAATCGGCTGCAGTCATACCTTGAACTTTCTGGAAGTGGTAAGGATGGAGTTGTTGCTCGTGTAGTACCCGCCAGACAGAAGCGTTACTCGTATATTCTTAGCGACGTCACGTGTGCTATTTGATGGTTCATCGGCAACTCGCTGAAGCACCTCTTCTTCAAATTCGACGGTTCTTACGGTTCAAGCAACACCAGTATCATGCATCTTGGTCTTAAACATGCCTGTCTCAGCGAGCCGCCGATGAACCGCAATAAACTTTTTGTATCCAGGATGCTGTCGTTCGGAATAACGTTCATGATACGACCGCGATGCTGCTAGTGCATTGCAGTCAGGGCCGTCTCTAGCTCCGGGGCAGGCGCGGCCTGCTTCTTAGGGGCGGAAAAATGCTTGACAAGAATTTCGAGATGTTTGCAGTTGCTGAACAATAAATGAAAAAAAAATCGCTCTCAATCAATCAAAATTCCTTTTTTCCTATTATTTCTGTAGTAATTATAATTTGATATTTTTTCTTTGCGGCAGAATTGCCACATAGTAATGCCTCCTGATATTGCCGCTCCATGACCGTGCGCTTCACATCCCGGCCTAAATTAGGCGGACTTAAATTTGGATATTTATAAATTGCGAGGACAAAGCTATGACAACGCAGCCAACATGAAAGGGAAAAATAAAGGAGTGCAGCGCCAAATATTAAATATAAATCCTCGAGCTTTTTATGTGCCCTGCACTGCACATTTTTTAAACCTTTTGGTAAACGATGCTGCTCCATCGACTTTTGAAACAACAAACTTTTTTGATTAAGTCCAAGAACTATAGGTATGTTTCTCTTCTTCCACCAACCGTTGGGATATTTTTAAAAAATATTGTAAGGACTGACACTAAAAGCTTTATCAGATACTAGGTGGTCAAGTAGAATAGATGCCTTAAAACCTTTCAGGCACTGTTTTGAAGATGTGTGTAACGCTTTGGAAGATTTGAGAGATGACGCAAGTAAGGATATGTCTGCGAGGAATCAAGGAAAAAATATTTTAGAAAAAATAATAAGTTACAAATTCATATGCCCGCTGGTAATGTATTATAAAATACTTGAAAGGGTCAACGTTGTCAGTAAAATTTTGCAAGATCCAGAACAAAATTTGCCCAGAGTTAAAAAATATCTGACAAATCTTTTGGAATTTTTACAAAGTAACAGATGTGATGTTCAACGATCTAGTAGATGAAGCAAAGAAAATTGCCCAAGATGTTAAAGCGGAAATAGAATTTCCTGTAACCTGTAATAAAATTTAGTTACGAAGTTGCAGACGAAAATGTCATCGATCCAACAGACAATTTCAAAATTAATTTTTATTTTTATATGCTAGACGTTTCCAATAATTCAATCAAAGACAGATTCGATTTGATGAACAAAGTTAATGAACCATTTTCATTTTTAAACTCTCTATTTGACTTAGAGCTTTATTCGGATCAATTGTTGATGAAATGCTGCCAAGATCTACACCTACTTCTCACGGATGAGGCAAGAGATGAAAAAGACATAAATGGTGACGACTTATTCAGTGAAATCAAAGTGATAGGCACTTTCATAAAATCGGAGGCTAGCGCGGAAAAATTA
Source organism: Anthonomus grandis grandis (assembly GCF_022605725.1). Classification (NCBI taxonomy): domain Eukaryota; kingdom Metazoa; phylum Arthropoda; class Insecta; order Coleoptera; family Curculionidae; genus Anthonomus; species Anthonomus grandis. The sequence continues at coordinate 8,996,780 of NC_065563.1, read as the reverse complement.
CTTAAATGTTTGGTAGTTGACTTGGCTTCAAATTTTCCAAACCTGGCCATAATAGCTCTCAGAATATATTTAACGTTACCAGTGTCAGTGGCAGGAGAGAGATCCTTCAGCAAACTTAAGTTGATAAAGAACCATCTGAGATCCACGATGTCAAATGAGAGACTAAATAATTTATCAACAATTTCGATTGAACACAAAGTTCTTGAGAGTGTGGATATTCAGTCGTTAATTAAGACTTTTTCCGAAGCGAAAGCCAGAAAATATATTTAGTTGCAATAATTTTACAGTTCCCCTTGCTATATAAATTAACGTAATTTATTAATATTTAATATAACTTGTTACTTGCTACTTTTGTGTTTTTCTTTTTACTGGCCATAGACTTTATGTTTTTTTAAGCAGGGGTGGTGAGGACGTAGGAAAGCGCGGGGGGCTTGGGTTTTGGGTTCAAATCCACCCTTGTCAGGGGCGGTGTGGACACTACTTGCCCCGGGGCGCCTCATACCTTAGAGACGGCACTGATTGCAGTTTGTTGCTCCGTATACCAAATGCATATCCGCCAATTCTTGATTGGTAAAGTTTTCCATTAGCAATAAATGTTTAAAAATTGTAAGCTATAAATTTTTTAAACATGACATTGACAATTGACATTGATAAGCGTTGATTTTAAACAATTTTTGTTATGGTATCATGTACAAAAGGTAAAAATAAATGCAGCAAATCCTATTTAGGTAATTAATGTTGTGAGTGACGCATTTCCGGACATGGGTTCCTATACTCAAATGGATTTTTCTCTTGCACTGAACAACCCCCAGAAGTTTGATCCCACAGCTCTGAAACACCCTGTATAAGATTATTGCATTGTCTTTTATACACTTGATCTTGTATATACCCCCATAAAATTATTTATTTATTTATTTATTAACGGTATCCACCAATTTTACAAAAATAAAATAATACAAAAGATACTAATATTAATTCAACTTAAGATTGATAATAGTAAGACATAAATCATTTAATTTAAAGAAAGATGTTAGTTTAATAAAAAACAATTTATTTGACATTTTTTTGTTTCTTGTTATAAATAGCCATGGCCTCCCATTAGATTATAAGTCTGATCATTTAAATTTAGAAATTTGTATATTTTTAAAAAGGTAAAAAAAATGCCAATATTATGAACTATAAATATACAGGGTGTTCCATTTTAAGAAAACATAAGTTTGGGTTATAAATCATCTAAAAATAACGGACATATCCCGCAAAAGTACCCAAAATGGGACACCCCGTACATGATTTACTTACGCACAAACTTCTTGGTGTATCGCCTGCTCGAAGTGCTGAGTATTCACAATGGCCCTGACCTTCCCGGCTGAATTGGAAGCCCAATAGGGTGTGACAATTTCCAGTTTGCTCTCGCACGCGTCCACCCTATAAAAGATCACAGATTAATTTCATGGTAAAGTCAAGTTCAGAGATCTATTAGAATCTTTGATGTCTCGCAGATGCCGCACTAACTAGTCCGTGCGCCTATGTCGTATTTATTGTCGCATGATATAGTTTATCTATGAAATCATTTTAAATATACGTAAAACCCCATGTTTTACACTATTTTTTATTATGTCCATTTTTAGCAAGAAAATAATATAAAAAAATTGACCGCGGACTAAAATCTAAGCATCTCACAAAATATTTTAAACACTTCTAGCACTCACAGACTTTTCACGTCTTTTTAGCCAGTCTATTAAACAAAGATAAAACATTTGCGTTCTGACGATTTCTACTTCAGGCTGTGCAAGTGATTGAGTATCTCTCTCTATCGCACTGATTTTGAGGATTACGGGGCCGTACCCGAATAAATTTTTGGGCTGTTTTAGTATTACTTTTGTCGTGTTTTTAAAGAGATCTTTAAAGGGTAGTTTACACGAGATAGTAAATTGCGATAGTACTTGTGAGAGTAACTTGTGGAAGTGTTTACACTGAAGCAAATTTTTGCAGCAATTTCTATCGGCAAGTGCTCTAGCTAGACAATACTTGCGGCAAGTGATTTTGGGTGTATACATGGGATAGAGTGATTGGTTGTTGTCCTTAGTACAATTTTCCAAAAAAGACTAGGAAAAGAATTTGCGTGAAAGAATGGATAGCAAGAAGGCCTACTCTTGGCGCTTATGCGATGTTGTTAGACGAGTTAAGAAGTGAAGATCCAAACAAATTTAAAAATCTCGTGCGTATGTCAGAAACCGATTTTAACTTTTTACTGCATTTAATTGCCGACAAAATATCAAAATTGGATACAAATATGCGTGAATCCATCAAACCAAGTTGAGGTTTTTGGCCACAGGTAAGTTATGCACGATCTCAGCGATAATTCCGGAATGTTGTCAGGCTCTGAACGAGGCACTACAAATGAATACCTTAAGGTAAAATTAATAAAACGATTTATTTACCTAATTCTTGATACTGAACAGTGTAAGATGTTTGTGAATGTGACTGAGTCAATTGGGTTAAATGTGGTGGTGATGAAACAGAATAAAAATGACCGTCAAAATTATTGGAACTGACTGATGTATGTGAGTGTGTTGAGGTAGCTGATAAACTTCTTTCATTATCGTCCATTTCGGACATGTCTAAAATAGCTTTCTGAATTATTCGTTTTAATTTCCTTTTATTCTGGTCAAATTTTAAATTTCTTATTAAAGAAGCAACGAATTCTCCAAATATATCATATTCATCGGATGGCTTATTAGGTTCGGTGATGGCTTTTTCCATAGCATGACATTGTCGTTAGTAATGGCAGTCTTGGGCGTTACCTCAGTTGCCTGACTTGACTCTTGCAACTACGTTTCAGCTGCCTTTTCTGATACATCCTACAAAATGTAATAAAAGCTCAACTTTTAGGTACCTACTACAGAATGGAAAAAGATTGCAAAACAGTTTGAAGAAAAATGGAACTTCCCTCATTGTTTGGGAGCATTAGACGGAAAGCATATTGTTATACAAGCACCTTCTGGCAGTGGAAGTTATTACTATAATTATAAAGGGACAAATAGTATTGTTCTCCTGGCACTTGCCGATGCTAATTATAGAATTACATATGCCGATATTGGAGCGAATGGGAGAGTATCTGATGGAGGATTTTTTAATAATAGCAACAGCCTTGCAAGAAAATACAATAAATTTGCCTCCCCCAGAGCCATTACCTGGGCGTACAAAGCAAGTACTATATTTAGTCGTTGTCGATGATACCTTTGCGCTTAAACCATATTTAATAAAACCATATCCATTTAGAAATCAACCTGGTATTAATCGTATTTACAATTATCGTCTCTCAAGAGCCAGACGAATCGTAGAGAATGTATTTGGCATAATAGCAACTAGATTTCGAATAACATGCATGCCATGTGACAATACAAGCAACATAGGCACACGGACTATTCGCGGCACATCAAAGATTCTAATAGTTTGAACGTTTAACAATAACTTACCGGCCACTTTCGTTATTTTTCCCAATATTAAAGTTCATATTTTTAAAGTTCTGTCGCGTTTTCCTCTTGTGAGACTTCTCTGTGGCGGATTCGGGGTTTGGCCCCGGTTCGAAGTGCAAATCGGGCACCCCCGGTTTTATTGAACGTTTCTGTTTCGTACCCACCGATGGTGGACCGTCTTCTAAGTCCGGCACAGTGAACTCCCCGTACATTCGTTTCATTAATGCTTTGTTTTCGTCTATGAACAGCTCTATCCTATCTCTGTTTCAAAAAAACATTTCCTTTATTATATGTTTGTTTAATTCTTGCAAGTACTTACAAAGGGTATGAGTTTCCTGCCTTAGGGCAGAACAGTTGCTGATGGCGCTTTATACAAGGAACTCCACGGATGTATTCACCTTTTAATTCTAAACCTAAAGCTACTGATAAGGCTGTCCATAAGATCTGAAAATAAAAGAATTTTTACTGGTGGTCATATGGAAGAACAGCAAAGAGGGAGACATCTCATCCCATAAAAAATGCGTATCTAAAAAAAGGATGCCAAAACGAGACGGAATCTACTACCACCTTGATCAATTGTTGAAAAAAAAAAGAGGTGTACCCCGCGCGTGGGAGTGAAATAAAATCTCAGGAATGTTATTTTGTAATATATTTGTCTCTCGATATAGACCGCGTGAAAAAACTTCGCGCTTAAGGCCATGGAAAGGAGATCTCGGTGGCATTTTACCGTTTCGTTGAAACGGATTATGTCGCATTGTTAACTTTTATATTTAAGAAAAAAAAACCGTTTCAAGGGTTTAATTACCATCATCATCATCATCATCATCATCATGATCTAATATTAAGAGATTCTAATTTTCAGAATTAGTAATTAGCAATAAAAGTTAATTGATTTATTAGACAGCCGTACAATTATGCGGTTAAACAACTTAAGGAATCGTTAATTATCGGCCAATGGTGTTCAAAACGGAAGTTGAATGGTCTTGATTAGGCCTATGATTTGCTGTACGTCAGCTTTATTTTTGGTTGTTACTCGTACATCATTTCATCAGCGGTGAGTTGTTAGGAAACTCCACCATCATGATAAGCGAGTATACAGGGTGTCCCGAAATTACATCGCAATATTTTACCAGCCGCATCTTTTACTAAAAATAAGACAAAAACTTCATATATACAGAAATCTTGAAAAGTAAATCGTTTTCATGTTACAGGGTGTTTTATAATTCCTATTGAAGAAGGTTTTTTGTTAATATTTTCGAAACGCCTGGTCGTTATTTTATGCAATTTAAAGCAGCAAATCATAAACCTTATTCTGTACTTTTTTTATTACATCCTGATGAACCTGGTAAAAGGGATGATGACAAAAATTAAATTACCATAAAACGAATGATAAAACAAAGCTCCTTCAAACAAATGATATATATACTCAAGAATTGATTTACATACGAGAACTATACAGCAATTTAATTTTATTTAATGAAAAATCAAGTCCTGAGAACAATTTTATTAGACTGTTTTGTGAGCCAAGAAGGTAAACTTTTCATACAAAAAAACATCAAGACTCTTAGCTGCAACAGATAAAGCAGGAAGGCTGTTAACAGAAATAGATGTATGCCCATAGGTTGTATGCCTATCTTCACAATAAATTGCTTTATACAGGATGGTCTAGTTTAAACGTCATTAATTTTAATACTTTATAGAGAATTTAAAAAGAAATAGACTTTCATTATAACATTTTTCTCAGAAATTTTTACTAACAAAGATATAGGGTGTTAAAGTTAGGAATAATTATTTTATCATTTATCATATCTTTTAAACTACCAGTTTAGGTTTAATTAAATTTCGCATGCAGGTTATTGTAGTAAATTGTCAATTACTGATGAAGCGAGGCGATAAAATATTTTTTTATAAGAAGTCAACTGTTAGATTCTCCATTTAATTTGGAAAAAAAGTTACTCCTGCAAAATTATGACTTAAGGTACTGTTTTTAAAATATCTTAATTTAATTGTTCAAAAATTCCTGCTAAAATGTTGCGAAAATTAATAAAAAAAAGAAAATTGGTCTCTTAAGATTCAAGCCTATTTTAAATTTTCTTTTTTTTTCAAAGTTCTTGCAGCATTTTAACTGGCGTTTCTGTACAATTAAACTAAGTTATTTTAAAAACAGTTAATCAAAATTTTGCATTTTGCAATTTTGCAAGAGTAACTTTTTTTCCAAACTAAATGGAGAATCAAACAGTTGACTTCCTATAAAAAAATATTTTATCGTCTCGCAGATTTGAGGCAAAAAAGGACCAAGTCCCTCCATATGTTACGCCACTTTTTTAAAAAATTGGCTTCATCAGTAACTGACAATTCACTACAATAACCTGCAAGCGAAATTTAATTAAAATTGAGCTGGTAGTTTAAAAGTTATGATAAATAAAAAAATAATTATTCTTAACTTTAACTGTATCTTTGTTATTAAATATTTTTGTGAAAAATTAAATGACGAAAGTCAATTTCTTTTTAAATTCTCGATCACGTATTAAAATTAATGACGTTTAAACTGGACCACCCTTTAGATCATCAGCAAAAACATTTCGCATTTTGATTGGTGTAAAAATCAAAAAGCAAGAATATAAGGAGCGCTCAGCGAGTTCCTTGTGGTACTCCTAATCTTACTTTAAATACCTGCGAAAGTGAAAAGCCCAGAAAAAATCACATGAAAAGCAACACCTTTTTTTATCAAATAATACAACACGAATTTATCAATCTGACTTAAAGTCTACTTTCTTCATCCTTTCAATAATCATTTACTCTAATTCTGAGCCTCTGAGGATGAACATTGTATAAATATAACAACATATACATTAGTGAGTAGAATAAAAATGTGAGCATCTTATTTTACCCGTGAGAAATTGAGTTTACCTAACCTATTATTAACTTAATCTATTCTGTGATGTTTTAATTGTAATATCAACTGTGTGGATGTAAGTCTAAAGTTAATCGGCTGTCCAGCAACTGTCGGTCCTAGCCAGTTCCTGGCTATCAACGTCATTTAACTAACAAATAACATTCAACGTAATATCAATTAATTGGTTGAATTGATGAAACGACTATTTTGCACGAAGAGTAATATGCCGCCGCATTTTTGGTATTATTGCTCAATGATAAGAAAAAAAGAAAAAGAAGAAACGTTTGAGTGAAATAGTGATTGCAAGTTCAAGTGACTTGAAATGAACATAAATGTTTCTAGTTTTTTCTTAATATTAGTTAAATCGTATATTATCAAGAAGGATACAGTAGGATGAAAAGCAATTATTCCAAATGAAAGAATGTTATTAACTGTGTTTTGCAAATGGTCTTCGAATGCCTCATATCTTAAATTTTTATAAGCGTATTTTTTATTTTGGCAGTTCTTTGATTTTAAATAGTCATATTTGGGACGTACATACTTGGTCGTTATTTTTTGAAAATTTTATCGTATACTACTGTTACTAACTGATTTTATAATATATTAAATCAACGTTTCTTTGCACAAGATTGTTTAATCTTGCCATTTGATTTTTGGTAAGTTTTTTTTCAATAAACAATAAAAAACACAACGAAAATACTTAACGAACTCACGCAAATTTAAAAGAAAAAACAAAGCTTGTTTGGAATCAAAACAAGACAAGTGGCAGATCGCACACGAATTTTAAAATTCGAATGGTATATACCCATTCGAGACACTGCATGTGAAAAAGTTCGCATACAAAGCGGTCGAAAATACGAATATCGATTTTTTGTGCGAAATCCTCTAATTCCGTATGCGAATCATTCGAATGGTTTCAAAAATACGGCCTTAGAACTAAGGAAATGAGAGCACTTTGAAAATTCGGAAAAAGTCATTTTTCGACCTCGTTTTTGAGGCCAAAAGTGCGATATCTCAGCTTATATAAAAGCTACGACCTCACGGATGGTCTCGTTGGATTCAGAATGATAAAACTAAGACAAAATCATTGAAATTTTTCTGATAGGACTCATAGAAGCCGAGATATGGACATTGGTGCTTAACATCGATGTCAGGAAAACATCGACGCTTTGCAATCCATGTTTGTAAAGCATCGATGTTACCTTTCGATGTCACCATCGATGATAAACATCGATGTTTCATTGCGATGTCTCAGCACTACCACAAACCGTAGAACAGAATGATTTATTCTGTCTAAAAATGGTAACCGCTAAATAATATTTTTACTATTTTAATATAGGAACATCCTAAATCGAAACTAAATCCACTGGATCTAGCTAGAAAATATCCAATTTGGCAACACAAGACACCATGCCGGTAAGATGCAAATATGGTTTTAACGTATCAAATGATTCACTCATTTGATCACAGTGATTCACTAACTTCTTTTATACGTCAATATTTACATTCTAGAAACATTAATGTAAGTTCTCCTTTTAATTGTCATTCAAATGACGTTATATTATCGTCACTATAAGGGAATTTTGCTGCACCATATTTTGTAGTTCTGGTTTTGCCTGTCAAAAATTTTCTACATGATCACTCTCTTCGACACAAAATCGTTCATATCTCTTCTACTGTTCGATCTACAATCTTAAGTAGCATTAGCAAAATTGTAAATTAAGTGATTGTCTTCAAGGATCCTCTTATACCGGGTGGCATATTTACAGATGCTAGCATGTGTTGACACCAGGGTGTTGAAATCGGTGAGGTTTTGCAAAAACAGTACATTTACAGATTTGGACACCAGAGTGTCGAAATCACCAAGCTTTTGTAGTGGCTATACATGTACAGATGCTTACGGATATTGACACTGATTTTAAATACTGTATGGCGGCTATCGCGTTCATGTAACAATTGGCTGCAGAAGTATTCAACGGAGACTAAAACAGATTGGATTGTTAATCATAGATATCCAAACGTCACTAAAATCGCCTCTCGCAAAGATTTTATTTGTCATTATTCTAAAAGAAACAAATCTCTTGATAGCAGCCATTTACGCAATAGAAATTTTTATTGTTCTGCAAGCTTGATAATTCGAGTTAGAAAAAAACACCGTTGATACCAGGAAGAGAGACACATTAATTATGAAGGAAGGTTTTAATAACTATAAAGGTAAAGATTTTTTATAATTAATTACTAATTTCCGATTTTAGGCGGTAACAAAAACTAAAAACACATTTTTGTAAAAAAACTTTTAAATAACAATATTTTATGAAACACAAAAGTGAATACCTATTATTGTTTTATAATTAATAAAATTTTTATTTATTCTTTTCATAAATATTGTTTTTTTGGTATAAGGTTGCTCTTAAATTTACCCCTTTAGATTTTGAATATTATTATACAGGGTGTCTCAAAAATAAATAGTATACGAATTCTTGCATTTTTATTTATTTTCATAAATAGTGTTTTTTTGAGATTAGAGAGTTTCTAATTTAGCGTTTTATGATTTTTTTCTGTATAGGGTGTTCCAAAATCGAGCTTCGTCATTGGGATCTGGTAAACTACAAGAGATAAGAGATAGGAGGTCGGTTGAATGGAGGCAAAGTTGCGTAATTTGATGCTTATAAAACGTTTTTAAATTTCCAAAATTCCTACTACTTTCAAAGATGTTTGAAAAAAAACGAATATTCGCAATTTCATTTTTATTTTTTTACGACTCTTTTTAAATGGATATAACAAAATAAATTTCTTATTCTCATTGTAACTTTCTCTATTTTACAAAATGGTGTTGTCAGATTTTAAAACCGACGTTTCGTTTTTTTTGCTGTCGTCATCAACTTTGTTTTTTTAAATACTTTTTGATTTTAAGAGCCTCTTAATATGTTCCTAAAGCAACATAGCGAACAACATTCCGAAATCCCAATGATGCGCTAGCATTTAGCTAGCTAGATTTCGGAAAGCGTAAGAGATACAGGGTCGGTTAAATGGAGGAAAAGAAGCATAATTTAAAGCCCTTTAAAATAACATTTAAAAATTGGCAAAATTCCAAATGCTTCGGAAATATATCCGGAAAAAAAGCGAAAATGTGTGATTTGGTTTTTATTTTTTTCTGGCATTATTTTAAGAGACATCAAAGAACAAAAAACACTTTTTCATTGCCACTTTTTGTGCTCTACAACTTGGTGCATAAATAGTTGATATCCGAAGTTTCGTTCTTTGCCGACCATCATCAACTTATATATAAATTATTGTATTTAAATAAGTTATTTCTCCTGGTTTATAGAGACACCTCTCATATTATTAAGCCTTTTAATCTTAGAATATTGAAAGACTAGCATTGACGTGGAATTACGGGCAGTTTGTTTGCTTGCAACATCTCTCTTGATGTAATGCACAAAACAATACTACTGTTCCTTTTTAATAAAATACGACAAACAAATAGTCAATATTTAAAGTTATATGAATGAAGATTACGTATACTAGAGAAAAAGGTAACAACTTTGCAACATCGCATTGTTAATTCCATCGACGCAAAGAATCTTTACCAGTGACGTCGTCCAAAAATATTTACTTGATAAATATTTAGTATTAATAGATTATGCTTTAAGCTATAAACAATATGATCGTTTATGAACTTTATGCGTTTTTTAAGGTACATCGGCGCAAGATTGTGCGCAGTCATTATCGATATCTCACTGCTTAAAAAATGTCATTAGAGTCAAAGAATTCAAGCAGAGTGACCAATAAGGAACCCACAGGGCACATTCGATCAATAAATTTAAAAAAAAAACATTTTAAACTGCCTAGATTATAAAAAAAAACTCAATTCATCATTTTACTAGCGGTGAGTTATAATTAATCTTGCGATTAATCGGTGCAGAATGTTGCTGCACCCTCATTGTCTGCCAACATCTCACCTCTCAAAAAAATACTCCATTAAGCTATAACAACGGCAAATGTTAATTAATTTCTTTTATCTAAATAAAACGAGCGTTCTAAGCCACTAATGTTTTCAATCCGAAAGTGGATTATTATTAAACTTGATCCGATACGACATTGATATTAATATGTATTTGGGTACTAAAATAAATTACCGGCAATTTAAATTGCGATTAATTTAAATATTATCTGGTCTGGTACATATACCTAATTTATTGTTTCATTAATTACAAAATAAATCAGCGTACGTTTCGTGTCGCATCGATTAGTTCCAGGTGTCTTGACTCGCCCGAAATCGATATTTATGTTAATTCGCTTCTAATTAAACTAAAGTGTTTCTATGTTGACTTATGGAGATATTAGAAACCTTGCGACCCGACCGATCGCATCGGCGGTACCATCGTTTCCATTGACCTTAACTTTTAACGATCCCGAGTGAGTATTTTTTTTTCTTCTTTTATTACCGCACCTAAATAATACCAAAGACAAAATTGTTTATTTTTATCTCTTTAACATTCACGATACGATCCACTTACCGCATGTGGCGTACGACCCGATTACGCCATACCACTTTGATGATGAGATCAGGTGAAATTGTTTAGTTAAATTCACCTGTCAATGGTTGCTTATTTGGTAATTTATACGAGGGATTGACGGTCGAATAAGTAGTAACACTCTTGTTTGCTCCTCGATTTTTTATGCGGTTATCGGCTGTTGTTGGAAGTAAAATTGCGTATTTAAGTGGTGAAAAATGTGCATGGAAGTCGCAGTCGAATAAGCAGCAATAACCCAACTCAAAAAAGGTTAGAAACAAAATTACATACAAATGAAGAATTGAAATAAATAATGTGCTAAGTGCCAAAAAATCAGTTTTCTAGGTGCCATAACCAACATATAAAAAGGGCTAAGTGCCATGACTATTAAATTGTACTTTAAAAAATCCCAACAGAGTGCGTCGTTGTCAAACGCCGAAACGCCGCCGGTAAAAAATGAGTTAAGTGCCAATAAATATAATCTTGTTTTCTGTGCTGCAGGCGGCAGTTTCTACGCTGTTTTGGTGGTGTCTGTGTTCTCGTTCTCGTTCTGTACAGTTTCACGATAATACAAGAATGAATACTAATACTGATACTACTACTAGACAGTGCAGTAAGCAAAAGCAACGACAGGAAAAAAGAAGTGCTGGAGAAGAATATTTTACAATAAAAAATAATAAGACAGTTGCTGCTAAGCAGCCTCCTGAAAACAAGGTTAGTCGAATATTGTTCTTATTTTTTGACAGTGATCTTGCAATTTTATTTACTTTGTTTTAGATATTGTGCAAATGCAAGTTAAACTGTCAAAAGATATCGCATGAACAAAAATTGAAGCTTTTTCATGAATTTTACGGTCTGAATGACAACGTAAAGCAAAATACGTATTCAATGAGTCTTATACAAAAAGGCATGGATACTACGAGGGCCCAGAAGCAAGTAGAAGGCTACATTTTTCTTTATCTTGCCCAATGGAGAGGGCAACATTTTACAGGTGTGTAGGAGGACCTTTTGCGTGGTGTTTGGATTAACTCGGAGACAAACTGAAACCTTGGCTAAGTTGAAAAAACGGGGAGATTCAGTTTACAAGGAAAGGAGAGGTAATAAACAGCTGTATCGGAAGTTTACGCGGGAAAATAATGCACTGGTTATTGGTCATATAAACGAATTTCCCAGAGACTTAGGACATTACAACAGTTCAAAAAGCGAGAAGCAGTGAGCTCCGATTTTAATATAAATAGACTTTACTCTGCGTTTAGGTTGCTCATCCTGATTCAACAGTGGGTTATCGTTTTTATTTTGAAATGTTCAAAAATAATTTTCCCAAGTTTAGTTTTTGCAAGCCTAGAACTGATACCTGTGATTTACTGCACATGCAAACAAAAGATCCCACAAAGGCAGATGCTAAAATTAAATTAGAACTCCACCACAGGAAAGCAGCTGTAGAAGCAACGAGAAAAGACCTTCAAAACTGCCAGCAACCCACCAGTGACAGCATGACAGTCTCAATGGACTTAGAGCAGGTCTTATCATTGCCAACTTAATCTCATAGTTAGATGTATTACATGTGACAGCTCTCCAACTACAACCATTGTGTTCACCTAGGGGTCAATAACACTGGCTTCATGTTTTTGTGGCACGAAGGTATAACAGGACGTGGAGGGAACGAAATTGCGTCGTGTGTACTGAAAGCTTTCACTAATACAGTAGAGCCTTGATAATCTGGACATGCGTTACTCCGGATGCTTCAGTAGTCCGAACACGAATTTTGCCGCTATTATGTTTGTTATAGTCCGGATTCGCTTGTACGCGATAATCCGGATCGCGCTGTTTTCAGCCGTTTTGCAGGCTTTGACAAGTTTAAATTGATTGGTAGTTTGCGAAAGTTTAGTTTTTAACGTTACATAGGTATTACAGTCGACAGTTATTGCTTCCTGGCTTTCCTACACCAATTCTGGAGAATATGGCTCCAAGACGAAAGCATAAAACATTATCTTTAAAACAAAAGCTTGATATACTGAACGTGACGTGAGTGGTAAAGCCTTAGCTAGTGAATACGATGTAGGCACATCCACAATTTCGGATATTAAAAAGAACAAATTGAGCATTAAAAGGTATGTGCCAAGGTTTTTAAAGACTTTTTTTTACGAATGTTTTGTATTTTATTTTTAGTTTTATTAGCGGTTGTGATAGCGTGCCACAAGCTAGGAAAACACTAAGAAAACCTGAATATCCCAGAATGGAAAAGCGATTGCTCGAATGGTTTTGCAGGCAACGTTCCAGATACATTCCCATATCATATGAAATTTTAGCAGCCAAAGCAAAGCAAATCTACAACGATGTTTATGGAAATGAGAATTTTGCAGCCAGTCGAGGTTGGATCGCAAATTTTGCACATGGTTTGAGAGCTTTAAAAATTTGTGGTGAGAAATTATCCAATGACGAAACTGCTGTTGAGCCTTTTAAAAATATGTTGGCACAGAAAATGAGACCTGAATTTAATTCCTACGCAGGTTTACAATACTGATGAATCAGCGTTGTACTGGAAAATGTTACCGGAAAAAACAATGAAGGAGCGGGTTACTTTCCTCGCATGTGTAAATGGAGATGGTTCTCACAAATTGAGGATTCTCGTCATTGGAAAAGCAAAAAATCCCAGAGCATTTAAAAATGTACCCATACCCATAGAGTACAAAAATTCCTGCAATGCTTGGATGACATCTGCAATATTTAAAGAGTGGTTTCATAATTCGTTTATTAGGCAAGTAAAAGAGTATTTAAGAAGCCAAAATCTAACTGAACGTGCTCTTTTAATCATTGACAATGCCTCAAGCCATGGATCGCTAGAAGAACTGAGAAGTGAGGATGGCCATTTCCAAACAATCTTTCTTCCGCCAAATTGCACAGCATTGCTGCAACCCATGGATCAAAATGCCATAAGGTTGACTAAATTGTTTTACCGTAAGAGCCGTCTGGCGCACATTTTATCACAAAATGAAGAAAATGTTATCCAGGTATTAAAGACCTTAAGTCTGAAAACTGCAACATACTTACTGAGCAATGCATGGTCAAAACTTACTGTAGAGCTTTTACAAAAATGTTGGGAAAAGTAATTCTAAAAGGAACGGTTTTTGGTAATGATTTTGAATACGAAGCCGATGATCTGATTTCGCTAAAGCAATTACAGGAAAATCTACGAGCTTTAACGGATGTTTCGGCTATGCTCCAAACACTAAGTGAAAACGAGATAAATCCTAATGAAGTGAATAACTGGATTGAAAATGATGACAACTTGGTATTAGATGAGATAGAAAGCAACGAAATGCATAATAGCAGCAGCGAAGAATGTGAAGATGATGACGAAAATCAAGGGAGAGAGAAAAGAGTCAAAAATGATGAAGCAGTGAAGGGCTTCATCATTTATGCTTAAAGTGGGCTAAAGAAAACCGAGTGCCATGCCATGATATTCTTGTTCTTCAAAGACTTTAAGAAATGGCTTTTATGAAAAACCAAGAAAAAGTAAAGCAAGCAAAAATTACAGACTTTTTTAATTAGCTTTATTATGTACCTACTACATACCAAACATGTAATTTAGTTTATCCTTTTAATTTGTATGTTTTTCTCGTTTATCACATATTTGTAGGCAATTTTTTAGTTATATACATATAATATTCCCTAATAAAAAACATATATGTATGTAAAAAGACATCATGTTTCAGTAATCCGGATCACCGTCGCGTCGTTTTTATTAGTCCGGACTATCAAGGCTTTACTGTATACCCACACAGAATCGGAAGTTAACAATCTGGAGTGACAACTGCGCTGGACAAAATAAAAACAAAATGTTATTGTTTTTATGGATTTATTTAGTTGCCAAGGGGCATTTCGATGAGATCAATCATAAGTATCTAGTGTCGGGTCATTCGTCTATGAGCTGCGACAGGGATTTCGCTCAAATTGAAAAGGCAATAAAAATGTGAGGTACCTATGGATTTAGTGAAAATGATCATAGCAGCAGTGAAAAAGAACCCATTTCTGGTTACAATAATGAACCGTGAGGTCATTAACATCTAAGCTTCAAATTTCGGAAGCTCAATGGATTAATATTAGCCGAGAAAATCCAGGATTTGTCAGAATCCGAGAAACTCTGAACGAAATAGAGTCTTGGAAAGCAACGAAGGTTTCGAAGAAAAATGTTACAATTGAAGCTATCGCAGAAATGACTCTGCCAAAGCTAACCTGCCAGAGTAGAATTTCGGAAGAGAAAAAACAAAATCTGCTGGTAATGATTCCTTATTTGAAGGAAGAAAACAGACAATTTTATGAGGATCTATTAAATCCTAACGTTAATTAGAAGCTAAATTTTTTGCGTTTTTTTCGTTATTTACTTACCACAATATTTATATTTTTATAATGGCACTCTATGAACTTGTAACTTGTAACTTTTTTTTTCTGACATTTTTTACAAAAATTTGTCGAAAATATTATGTACACAGAAAAATACTTACTTGAAGAAGGTTTATCTCGAAATAATAACTTTGGCACTTAGCACATTATTTATTCCAAGTCATCAAATGATAGAACGAGTTTAGGGACAGCGGTCGAATAAGCAGCAACAAGCCTACGAATTTAGCTGTGGAGAGAAGAACGACGGTACGGATTGCATGGAAGATATCGAGAGGTTAAAATGATCGTCCCAGTAATTCATGCTACAGTTCTATTTTGTGATTTATACAATGTATTAGCAGTGACTCTAGTAACGTCAAAATATTAAATGAGTATTTGCAGAATATTGTAATCAAATAAAAAAATAAATACAATTTTTTAAACAGAAATTATATTTGCAACTATATCACCGTAATTTAAAATGTATAATTTAAGGAATGTGTATTTTGTTCGAAAACACCCTGTAAATAGAATGTTCGTAATATAACAAGTTTATATAACAACTTTTTGAAGAGTTAATAGCAAAATATGTTTAACCTAGTGCAATAAAATAAAATGTTTATTCCCTCTTAAGCACTGTGTAAAACAACTTTTGAAAAATTGAAGATTAAATAATATACAATAACATAGTGTTAAAGTGCCTGTGCATATAAAAACTAGATGATATAAACCACAGATTTAGCTAGCTACGCTCGTTAAATCTGTGTATAAACATATTTCTGGATTATCATCTTTTTTGCCCCAGACCTTCACTGTAAAAAAATAACTTCAACTGCCTGGAGAAACATTAATATTGAAGACAATTCGTTGGAAACATTTATTTTTTGTAATTTCTTCTTGGTATATGAAATTCAGTTTCAAGTAAAGAAACTAATGATTCTTGGATGAAACTGCCTCCAAGAGTCAAAAAATGACTTCAACTTCCTAGAAAAAAATTAAAAACCTATTTTAACTGTCTGGAAAAACTTTAATATTAATGATAATGTCTGTATGTATGTCTGAAAAACTGAAATTTTTGTAATTTTTTCCTGGAATTTAAAGTTCAATTTTAAGTAAAAAAATTTAGTGTCTTGGATAAAATTACATCCAAGTTCTGGATCTTTTTAACATTAATTCGTTTTCTCGTTTAAACTAAAGCATAAAGCGCCCGGTCAAGTCAATTGTGACCGCAACAAAATTTTCTCGTTGATTGACACGTAATTTGGCGTGTCGCCGCAGAGCCCTTTTGGGCATTTATGTTACCGGACAAACGGTGCAAGGCCTTGCAGGACATCCATTCGAGCCAGTCAGGTAAGCCCTTTGTTCTGGGATTTTTTTCGCGAAACTTATTTTTCTTTACCCGCAAAATTTAAGTAAAATTTTTTATTCGAATTTTTGAACCAGCTTAAAGCTACAAAACATTTTTTTTGCCTATATTATGGTTAAGATGTTTTTTTAATTTTAAAGCATATGATATTTATTATCTTTGTATCTAGTTAAGATATAATATCTTATTGTAAATTGGGCAAATAAACGATGTATTATTATTATTATTATTATTATTATAAATATGAAATATTTGTAAATGTAGCTACTTAAGGTATTGTTGCACTAACTCTAAATCACTGCTAAAACTAAAGTCAGCAAAGACCAGACTTCGAATCCGAGATAGAATCCGAAACATAATATGTAAAACATATCAAAATGCTAATATTTATTTTTAATATTTGCCCTAATAAAGTCTCTTCTCAAAAATTAAGAAAATATATAAATATTTTATTTATACTCTATAAATATATAATGCTACTAGGAAAGTGATCCTTTTACAAGCGAAAAGTGAAATTTATGTAAAAAAACGAATTAAGCAAAACGGGCGGTCAAATAAGCAGCAACACTCTTGTTTGCTCCTCAAAATATCACCTACACCTCTACTTATTTTGTTGTTGTTAAAGATATACCAATTTCATGCTTTTATCGAAATAAATGACGTACAACGTAAACAGTACATAATGTGAATAGGTACGGCGGTCGAATAAGCAGCAACAGTCTAATAATACATGTTCTTATATGCACTTCTATTAATTTTTCCGCGACAATAAGGTGTGTTGGCCGTGTTTAGGGGCGACCGACGGTCGAATAAGTAGCAATAAGCCAATGAATTTATCTGTGGAAAAAAACGATGGTACGGATTGTATAGATAATACTCATGCAATCAACAGTCTATCAATAATCTTTTAAGAGCTTTCTCAACTTTTATTCCTTCAGTGTTTATATTTTCATGCAATGCCTGAATTATTTTTATTTTAATGTTGTCTCTCTTCCAGACAGTTGTATTAGTTAATCTTCGAGAAATCAGCTTATTATCGATTTGTAGAACGTAAATTACTTTTACACGAAATCGTTATGGGGATGGCGGTCGAATAAGCAGCAACAAGCCAACAAATTTAGCTGTGGAGAGAAGAACAACGGTACGCATTGCATGGATGGTATTGAAAATTTAAAATTGACTCGGCATGCATGAGATGCACAGTGGATAGATGATTCTTTAACACGTGCAAAGTGGAAACAATGGAAAAAATAACAACACTTTTTAGAGGTCTGTGCAATGTTTTAAGTGTAAATCGATTACTGGGAGCAAAATTAATAATAATAAGTAAAATACAATATAAAAAACCAGTTTAACGGGAATAAAATGGGTGCAAATATGACGGTCGATTAAAAAGCAGAAAATCCGATGAACTGCCCAATTTCTTCCTTATAAGGGAAAACGTTAGTTCGATTGGTAAATAAGGTCAAAAAAGCAACATTTTATAGGATAGAAAAATGGTTTTTAGGTTGGCGGTCGAATAAGCAGCAACAACGCAATTAGTTTAGCTGTTGCGATTGTATAGATTGCTTTAGTGGTAACTAAATTTTAAAATTTTTCAGAGAATTCAATACTTTTTCACATTTTCCGAAATTTTATAAATATTTTTATTAAAAGTATTTTGTTCATTTAATTCCAGGCCTTTGAAATAATAAAGTCCTATTCCAGGCATTCCAAGTTATCTACTATGGAGTGGAAATCGTTTTTCATATCTTTTATTTTAGGCATTTAACGATTTTTTTTTTTAATATTTCATCAATAATCTAGTAAGAGCTTTCCCAACTTTTAGTAGTAATATTTTATTCCTTCAGTTTCTGAAATACAACACATTTGAAGTCCTGGACTTTTTGGGACAAAGTTCTTGCAGGTCTGCCTTTTTTTACAGTCAAACTACCAAGAATTTCTATATAATTTACCACGAGGCTCTAAATGCTTTATAGATAATCCTCTTTGTTATTCTTTCCCAAATGTGAAAATTCTCCCCCATTAAAAAACAACATTGAGAACGGCGCTAGAATAATCAGCAACAATTCAACGCGATTTGGCATGGGAGAAATAAGGACAAGTACGGATTGCACGGATGGTACCTAAAAAATTGCAAAATTTATCTAATGTCAAGAGGCAAAATTTCAAGGATCTCAAGAATATAAAAAAAAATTGAAACGATTTTAATAGTACAACGTGACGAACGAGGGGACACGTATAGTGAAGGTTTTCTTAAATTTGCAAACTAAATACTTATTCAACCTTTTTAATGTGTTTTTTTATATGTTACAAAAGTCCAATGTAATGGTATATGCTTATCAGTCTCACTACCAAACGGGCGAACGACCATTCAATCTTCGTTACATTTACATACAAACACACGCCAGTTGTTATTCAAATGAGTCCTGGAAGTGAATTTAACAACTTTTTTGGGCATGTCGCTTGTGTGACTAGACTCTATTTATTTGTAATGCAAAATAGGTTTTTCTAGCATAATAAATCAACATAGAATATTGTACAGGACTAAATTTTACGCTCAAGAGGAAATTCATGTTGAAGGATGGCGATCAAATAAGCAGCTACATTATAATTCGCTCCTCGACGTATGTACGCACTCCTATTTATTTTATATTTTTGTCGAAAATATGCTGATTTTATGCGTTTATCGGTTGTTACGAGAGAAATTTAATGGCGAGAAATTGTGTGAGTATAAGTACCAACAACTCAATTAAAAAGAAGTTAAATAAAAAAATGGTTGCTCTAATTATTAGTGAGTGATCCTTTGACAGGTGAAAACTGGAATTTATGTAACTAAAATTAATGGAAAAAAAGCGGTCGAGTAAGCAGCAACACTTTTATTTTCTCCTCAAGATATGTACACACTCCTATTTATTTTTTGGTTTCTAAAAATATTAAAAATGAAATGCGTAATTACGAGTGTATTTAAAAAAAAAAGCTTTTAATTGCCTCAAGTCCTTAAAATATTGTTTATTTATTCGTTGACTGCCTGCAAGAGTTCTTTAAGAGGGAATTTTGAAAAAACTACTTATTTCTTCCTCAACTGCATGGAAGTATTTTTTATTTTTATTTTGTTTTCTTCCGGACAGTTAATAAGTGTTTTGAAAAAAAAATTAATTGTTGCTCAACTACCTGGACCTTTTATGTATTTTAAATTTGCCCTTTTGTTTTTTGTTAATTGTTAATTGTCCGGTTATCTGTTGTTACGAGAAAAATTACTTATTTAAATAGTGAAAAACGGGTATGGGGGTCGCGGCCGAATAAGTAGCAATAATCTACGCATGTGTACAAGGAAGCTCTTCTACAAGAGCATCTGCAGTAATTTTTTAATTAAGTGTAATATTCATAAATGCCAGAGAGTAACTTTTCCAAGGCAGAGAAAACCCATAAATTTTATTTAATCAATAAATAATGTTACAATTAGTTCGAATTGAGTACTTTTAAACAGAAACTAAGAGAAATTTTATAAATTTAATTCTTCAATCATGGTCCTATTAGTAATTTGTGTTAAATTATGGACTTATTGCTTACTGTGACTTTCAGTGATATGATATGGAGTTTTTATATAATAGTGTGATTTTTTCATAAACTTAGATGTAATTTAATATATATTTCTATAGTTA
This sequence comes from Anthonomus grandis grandis, assembly GCF_022605725.1. Lineage (NCBI taxonomy): Eukaryota > Metazoa > Arthropoda > Insecta > Coleoptera > Curculionidae > Anthonomus > Anthonomus grandis. The sequence goes on along the minus strand of NC_065563.1, from coordinate 8,976,474 downwards.
CAATGTAAAAGGATTTCGTTGATAAATAAATGAATTAATTCTCATATAATTTACTACGAGGCTCTTTATGCCTTATAGACACTGCAACTTATAATTTTTTTCCTATTACAAAATATATTTGAGAATGGCGGTCGAATAATCAGCAACAATTTAACGCAATTTGGCATGGGAGAAATGAATCTCGAGTAAACGATAAGTACGGATTGCACGGATGGTACCTAAAAAATTGCAAAATTCATCTAATATTAACAGGTAAAATTTCAAGGATCTCAAGGATATAAAAAAAGTTGAAATGGTTTAATTTTAATTTTTGCAAACTAAATATTTATTTATCCTTTTTAATGTGTTTTTTTTTTTGTATATTACAAAATTCCAAAGTAATAGTATATGCTTATCAGTCTCACTACCAAATGGGCGAACGACCATTCAATCTTGATGGCGGTCGAATAAGCAGCAACAATTTAGTTCGCTCCTCGACATATGTACGCACTCCTACTTATTTTAATTTTTTTGTCGAAAATATGCTGATTTTACGAGTTTATCATATAACATATTATATATGCCGATTTTATTTAATTGTATGAATAAGTAGCAACAACCCAATTAGAAAAAAAATTAAATAAACATTTTTATGGTCAAATAAGGCCTGTTGCTGCGTGTTCGACCGCTGTCTGATAAATTAATTTACTATTATTTGTGCAGAGTTAAACGTAGACAACACAAAAATAACTTTTTTTTCTTTGTAGGGTTATAATTTAAAATTAACGTAACTTTAACAGTAACTCAGTAGTCGATAATATGAACAAAAATGGAATTATTGCAATACATGTATTTATATTATTGGTATTTGCTTAGTAATCAATATAAGAAAAAAGGTTTACAAGTAGCTTAATAGGCATATTAATAGCGTATAACTAAAGGAAAACGACGGTATGCTGGATGGTATCGAAATTTTAAAATCTACCTATCAGTACTTCATACTATTTATTTCTTTACTTATTTATATATTACTGATTTATTTCTTGACTTACACATTAAATTATCGGTGAGTGATCCTTTGACAGACGAAAAGTAGAGTTTATGTAACTAAAATTAATGGAAAAAGAGCGGCCGAGTAAACAGCAACACTTTATTTTCTCCTCAATATATTATGTTTATTATTATACACTCCTATTAATTTTTTGGTTCATTAAATGCTTTATTATGAGTTTATTAAAAAAAAAACTTTTTTAATTGTCTTTTCTTGTTCTTCTGTTCTTCTCGAGGCAGTTGTATCATCAATTTTCAAAAAACAAATGTTTAACTACTTTGAATGCAAAAACTATGAGGTAGCTGCTTATTACTTCCTCAACGGCCTGGAGTATTTTTTTAATAAGGTGTATAATGCTTTACCTAATAGTATAAAAAAAATGTTAAGTGATAAAGTATTTAAATCTAGACTTAAACAATTACCATTGTCTCCATTGAAACTGATAACAAATAAACTTTATTATTATTATTATTAATGTTATTAATTATATTGTTTTCTTCACTGTATTTTTCCAGATAGCTGAAATGTGAATTTTTGAGAAAGCTGTTTGCCTAAATTATTTTTATTCTCATTTTGTTTCGTTTCCAGGCATTCGTATGATTCAATGTTATAAATACCAACTTTAAACTACTTTTTCCTTAATTTTTGTCAAATATATAAAATTTGATTTAAAATTTTTTATACTCGAAAATACTGCTTATATCTTCCTCAACTGCCTGGAGGTATTTTTTATTTTCGGGCAATTGTAAAGTTATTAAAAAAATGCTTGTTACTTACTGTTTTACTTTTTACGGCTATCAGTTGTTACAAGAAAAGTGTATATGGGGACCGCGGTCGAATAAGTAGCACCAATCTAGTTCGCTCCCCTATACACATCGCTATGGCATGATTCCATGCGTTTATCGGTTATGAGGAGCAAAGTTGGCCTATAAACGGTAGAAAATGTGTATAGGGTTAGCGGTCGAATAAGCAGCAACAGTCTAATACCCACAAGTGTGTTTTTTTTACGTAATGAATTGGTAGTAGATGAATGATTCTTTGACAGGTACAGGTAGTAAAAAAAAACAATGGAAGAAATAATAATTATTATACTTTTTAGTGCTCTTTACAATGCTTTAAATGCGAATGCGAATATTTTTTTAAATATTTTTCAGATTCTAGAAGTATTTTTTCCATTTAATTCCAGATATTTGAAATGTTTTCTTAAAGCAATTTTTGTTCCAGGCATTTTTTTAATGTAACTTTCAGGCTGTTGAGAGTATTTTGTTTTTTTATTTTAGGCATCTTTTAGATAATTTTTGATTTTATTCCAGGCATATAAAGTAAGTTTCTGAACGCATCAAGATATCAGCAAACTATTTAACATTTTCCAGGCTTTTGGGAGTACATAACATACATAACACATTTGAAGTCTTGGACTTTTAAAAATAGATTTTTTGTAAGTTTGCCACTTTTTGTATTAAACCACATGTTCCCATGTAATTTACTACGAGGTTGTAAGTGCCTTATAGACACTCCTACTTATTATTTTTCCAAAAGCAAAAATTAGCCGTTAAAAGACATATTTGAGGACAGCGGTCTAATAATCCAATCCAATACAATCAAATCAAAGAGCAATCCAACGCGATTTGGCAAGGGAGAAATGAATCTCAGGTAAAGGACAAGTACGGATTGCACGGATGCCTAGACCTCAAATTTCAAGGAGTTCAAGAATATAAAACATATTTGAAACGGTTTAAATAGTATAAAGTGACGCACAAGGGGACACGTATAGTAAAGGTTTTCTTAAATTTACAAAATAAATACTTTTTTAACCTTATAATGTGTTTTTTTGAACTATAATGTAACAGTACATGCCTATCGGTTACTTCCAAATGGGCGGACAACCATTTATTCTTTGCTACATTTACATACAAATCCTATTCTAAAGTTGTTATTCAAATGAGCCCTGAAAGTGAATTTAACAACTTTTTTGGGCATGTCGCTTGTGTGACTAGACATCGTGTTCTTGTAATGTCAAATAGGTTTTCTAGCATAATAAATCAACATAGAATATTATATCGATTTAATAGGACTAAATTTTACAGCGATAAAAATTCATGTCGAAGGATGGCGGTCGAATAAGCAACAATAAAGTAGTTCGCTCCTTTACGTATGTACGCACTCCTACTTATTTAAGATATTTGTCGAATTTTTTTTATGCGTTTATCGGTTGTTAGCAGCAAAATTGCGCGTTTTAACAATGAAAATTTGTATGAAAATAGGGTCGAATATATAGTAACAGTCTCTTTCCCAGGCAATTGTATAGTCCTCAGTTCGGAGTCCTCGGAAAATATACGATCAATACTTAAATTATTAAAGCCATAAGAAAACTGCTTATTACATCCAAAAGTGTCTGGAGTATTTTTTTTTATATTGTTTTCATGAAAGTATTCTTCCAGGTATTAAAAAACTGAATTTATGAAAAAGCTGTTTATTTTTGCCTCCACTGCCTGAATTATTTTTATTTTAATTTTGTCTCTTTTCCAGACAGTTCTGTGATACAATTTTCAAAAAAACGAACTCTCAACTGTATTAATTTAATCACTGAAAAAATTTAAAAAAATTAATGAAATTCAAAGAAATCCAGAAAAATTACTTGTTGTTATGTATAGAATAAATTATTTTCTTCCAGGCAATATAAAAAAAACTAATTAAATGCCTGGAATATTTTTTTCCTTTAAGAAAATTGACAAATAATATGTTTATTGTATTCATTTTCAGATAATTATTTAATCTTATATGACACTCATCTTAAAGTTAATTAAATCTCTAAAATTAATTTAAAAAACTGCTTTTGACTTAATGCTTCACTTTGTGCATCTAACTGTTATTCCATGAAAACTTACGTATTTAAATAGCGAAAAATGTGTATAGGGATGGCGGTCGAATAAACAGCAACAATCTGGTTCGTTCCCTTATACACACTCCTACTTATTTTTAGTTTTTGTTGAAAATTTGCCCATGTGCTTATCGATTGCTTTGACAAGAATTACTCCTAAATAGTAAAAAAATATTATGGGGAGCAGAACGACGGTACGGATTGCATGGAGAGCACCAAAATTCTAAAATACACCTAAGAGCAGTTTGATTTTGATAGTGGATCGGAGGATGGGGATGATTCCTTGACAGGTGCAAAGTATAATTTAGTAAAAAAAAACACAGGAATCGATTACAAAATTACCGGTTTAAATAGCAAAAACTTGTTACGGATATAGCGATCAAATAAACGGCAACAATACAATGAACTGCTGAACGTGCTCCTACTTATTTTTACCTCAATAGGGAAAACGTTAGTTCGAGTCATAAATTGGGTCACAAAAGAAGCATTTTATAATCAAGAATTTAATATAATTTTGCGCGGTTTTCAGACTTGTTCAATAATTTTCTATATTTTCCAGATATTCTTTTCATTTAATTCCAGGTATGAAATATTGAAATGTTTCCTTAAAATCATATCTGATCAGGCATTTTTTGATATGGGAGCTATTGGGAGTGATTTTTTATTTTATTTTGGGCATTTAACTCAACGTTTCAAAAGCATTTTCAAGATATCAACAATTTTTTGTAAAATTTCTGCAATTCTGGCTTTTGGGAGTAATATTTTATTCCTTCAGTTTCTGGAACAAAACCCATTTGAAGTTCTGCACTTTTCAGGATAGAGTTTTTGCATGCTTGCCTTTTTTAAACTACCACAAATTCCTATATGATTTACTACGAGGTTCTATATGCCTTATAGACACCCCTACTTATTATTTTTTCCAAAAGCGAAAATTTCCGATTAAAACATATTTGAGGACGGCGGTCGAATAATCAGCAACAAGCAAACGCGATTTGGCAGGGGCGAAATGAATCTCAAGTAAAGGACAAGTACGAATTGCACGGATCGTACCTAAAAAATTACAAAAATTCATATAATGCCCAGACCTAAAATGTCAAGGAGTTCAAGAATATAAAATTTATTTGAAACGGTTTAAATAGTATAAAATGACATACAAGGGGACACGTATAATGAAGGTTTTCTTAAATTTGCAAAATAAATACTTTTTTAACCTTATAATGTGTTTTTTTGTACATTACTGAACTATAATGTAACAGTACATGCCTATCGGTTTCTTACTACCAAATGGGCGGACAACCATTTATTCTCTGCTACATTTACACACAAATCCTATTCTAAAGTTGTTATTCAAATGAGCCCTGGAAGTGAATTTAACAACTTTTTTGGGCATGTCACTTATGTGACTAGACATCGTGTATTTGTAATGCCAAATAGGTTTTCTAGCATAATAAATCAACATAGAATATTATATCGATTTAATAGGACTAAATTTTACAGCGATAAAAATTCATGTCGAAGGATGGCGGTCGAATAAGCAACAATAAAGTAGTTCGCTCCTTTACGTATGTACGCACTCCTACTTATTTAAGATATTTGTCGAATTTTTTTTATGCGTTTATCGGTTGTTAGCAGCAAAATTGCGCGTTTTAACAATGAAAATTTGTATGAAAATAGGGTCGAATATATAGTAACAGTCTCTTTCCCAGGCAATTGTATAGTCCTCAGTTTCGGAAAATATACGATCAATACTTAAATTATTAAAGCCATAAGAAAACTGCTTATTACATCCGAAAGTGTCTGGAGTATTTTTTTTTATATTGTTTTCATGAAAGTATTCTTCCAGGTATTAAAAAACTGAATTTATGAAAAAGCTGTTTATTTTTGCCTCCACTGCCTGAATTATTTTTATTTTAATTTTGTCTCTTTTCCAGACAGTTCTGTGATACAATTTTCAAAAAAAACGAACTCTCAACTGTATTAATTTAATCACTGAAAAAATTTAAAAAAATTAGTGAAATTCAAAGAAATCCAGAAAAATTACTTGTTGTTATGTATAGAATAAATTATTTTCTTCCAGGCAATATAAAAAAAAAACTAATTATATGCCTGGAATAATTTTTTCCTTTAAGAAAATTGACAAATAATATGTTTATTGTATTCATTTTCAGATAATTATTTAATCTTATATGACTCATCTTAAAGTTAATTAAATCTCTAAAATTAATTTAAAAAACTGCTTTTGACTTAATGCTTCACTTTGTGCATCTAACTGTTATTCCATGAAAACTTACGTATTTAAATAGCGAAAAATGTGTATAGGGATGGCGGTCGAATAAACAGCAACAATCTGGTTCGTTCCCTTATACACACTCCTACTTATTTTTAGTTTTTGTTGAAAATACTTGTAATGCCAAATAGGTTTTGTAACATAATAAATCAACATAGAATAATATATCGATTTAATAGGACTAGATTTTACACTTAAGCGATAGAAATTCATGTCGAAGGATGGCGGTCGAATAAGCAACAATAAAGTAGTTCGCTCCTTTACAAATGTACGCACTCCTATTTATTTAAATTATTTGTGGACATTTTTTTATGCGTTATTGGGTTGTTAGAGGGAAAATTGTGAGTTTCAACAGTAAAGATTTATATGGAGACCAAAAACTCAATTAGAAAAGAGTTTAAACAAAATTTTCCACTGAAATTATAGAACATCGAGTTTAAGGACAGCGGTCAAATAAGCAGAAACGCCTTTGTTTACCTCTCAATATACCTACAGACCCTAATTCGTTTTTCTGTTCTGGATTATGAAATACTTAATCTGGAACTGCTTTGATTATTTTTATTTCATTTTTGTCCCTTCTGCATGCAGTTGTATAGCAAAAACCATGAGAAAACTGCTTATTACATCCTCGACTGCCTGGAGTATTTTCTTCATATTGTTTTCTTGAAAGAATTCTTACAGGTAGTTAAAAACTGAATTTTTGGAAAAACTGTTTATTTTTGTCTCCACTGCCTGAATTATGTTTATATTAATTTTGTCTCTTTTCCAGACAGTTGTATGACTCAACTTTCGAAAAATTAACTGTCAACTTCATTGATTTATTCACTGCCAAATTTAAAAAAAAAATTAAATCTTTCATTTTTTAATTCTTTCAGCTCTGTTTTTCTTTGCGACATGTTTATGGTATTCATCTTTAGATTTAAGTGGTTTAATCTTATATGTGTGCCATGCATCACACTCATATTTTCTCGGTTTAAAAATTGAGAGTTTTATCTTATCAAAGAAGCTACAAAAGAGAAAAAATTATGTAGGGCTGCTCTACGTTTTCTTGTAGACATTTCTCTTTATAAAGTTGAGATTTAGTTTAAAAGACCTGATCTGAGTAGATTTTGAAACCTATCTTTTGTATAGTAATGTATAAATGCCTGGAGTTTTTAATTATTTTAAATTTGCATTTTTTCAGGCGCTTGTAAAATTAATTTAAAAAAAAGAATTGCTCGTTACTTACTGGTTTACTTTGCACGGTTATCGGTTGTTACAAGAAAAATTGTGTATTTAAATAGTAAAAAATCAAGCCAATGAACTGCTCAACGTACCTCTACAAATTTTTTTGCTCAATAGCAGAACCATTAGCTCAATTCATAAATTGGGTTACAAAAGCAAAATTTAAAGTCATACGGTAGAAAAATGGTTTTTAATATTGGCGGTCAAATAAGCAGCAATTAATTGAAATGTAGGGAGAACACCGGCATGGATTGCATGAAGGGTATCGAAATTTAAAATTTTTTCCAGGAATTAAATAAATTTTTTCGTATATTCCAAATTTGCACAACAATTTTTTTCAAGTATTGCAAGAATTTTTTTCTTCTCTTTCTTAAATTTATTCTTGTTTTAGGCATTTTTATTTTGACTTCCAGGCTAGTAAGAGTGATTTTTTTTCTGTTTTTTCAGGCACTTAAAATAGAATTTTTGCAAGTTTGCAATTTGCCTCTATTCTAACACACAAATTTCCATATAATTTCCTAGGAGACTCTGTATGCCTTATAGACACTACATATTATTTTTCACAAAAGCAAAAATTCTCCATTAAAAAACATATTTGAAGACAGCGGTTTTTTCGACCGGATTCAGCAAGAACCCAACGCAATTTGGCATGCAGAAATAGATCTCGAGCAAAGGACAATTACGGATTGCACGTATGGTATTTAAAAAATTACAAAATTCATCTAAAAATAATCAAAACAATGTCAAGAGGTAAAATTTCAAGGAGCTCAAGAATATAAAACATATTTGAAACGGTTTTAATAGTATAACGTGACGGACGAGGAGACACGTATAGTGAAGGTTTTCTTAAATTTGCAAAATAACCTTTTTAATGCGTTTCTGTTGTATATTACAAGATTCCAATGTAACAGTATATGCTTATCAGGTTCTCACCAGCAAATGGGCGGACAATCATTCATTCTTTGTTACATTTACATACAAATACAAGCCAGTTGTTATTCAAATGAACCCTGGAAGTAAATTTAACAACTTTTTTAGGCATGTCGTTTGTGTGACTAGACACCATCTATTTATAATGCAAAACAGGTTTTTCTAGCAAAATACATCAACATAGAATCGGATTACATTCTTTAAATCCCTCAAGCGATAGAACTTCATAATATTTAAGGATGGCGGTCCAATAAGCAGCAACAATCTAGTTCGCTCCTGTACGTATGTACGCACTCCTACTTATTTAATTTTTTTGCCGCAATTATCAGTTGTTAGAGAAAAATTGCGCATTTAAACAGTAAAAATTTGCATGGGGATGATGGTCGAATAAGTCGCAACAACCCAATTGAAAAAAGGTGAAAAACACAATTTTATACTGATATGATAGAACAACGAGTTTAAGGACGAATAAGAAGCGGTCGAATAAGAAACAATGAATTTGGCTTTGACGGATTGCATAAGGGTTATTGAAATTTAAAAATCCATCTGTCAGTACTTCACGGTATTATTTTATTTCGCAATTCACGCAATAGATTATCTGAGAGTGATGCTTTGATAGGCAAAAAGTGGAATTTATGGAAAAGAACGGTGGAATAAGCAGCAACACATCATTTCAGCTGCCAGGAAGAGATAAATCACGCTTCAAGAGGAGACAAGAAATATCCAGACTTTTTATTGGTTCAAATTCCTGGAAGAACCCGGAAATAATTTTAATTCCCCGAATAGAAAGGAAATGTTTTAATTTTTCTAGGCAGTTGATGCCATTCCAGAAACACAGAAATCACGTCAAGTGTATAATATTAAGACAAAGATAATTTCCTCTTGGCACTAACTGCCTAGAAGTATCGAGAAATGACTTCTGACGAACTTCGTTTAAATGCTTTTTAATACATTTCCAAGCAGTTTAAGTCAGTAAAAAGTATTATTTTAACTACTTGGAAGAGACTAATAACTCTTTAATGCCTGGAAGTATCCAAAAATTAGTATAAAGATCTAAAGTAACGCAAAAATGCCTTCAACTTCCTGTAGAAATGCCTGGAAAAGAAACATATGAATTCTTCCAGGCAGTTGAGGCCAGATTGTTCAGTTTAAAAACACAAGAATGTCGTCAACATATCCGGGATTTACCTCTGACAAACCTCCTATTCATGCTTTTCACTAGCTTTTCCAGGCAGTTCGAGAGGGTAAAAAATGTTATTTCAACTACCTAAAAAAAACAAATGTTTCTTCAAGATAAATCAAGAAAAATCTGGATATTTCTTCGCCTCAAATGCCTGGATCAACCTAAAAACTACTTTAACTATCCGAACAAAAAAGAAACAATTAAATTCTTTCAGACAGTTGAAACCAGATTTTTCATGCCAAAAACAAAATTACACAACTTTTTTAGGCATGTCGTTTGTGTGACTAGACACCATCTATTTATAATGCAAAACAGGTTTTTCTAGCAAAATACATCAACATAGAATCGGATTACATTTTTTAAATCGCTCAAGCGATAGAAATTCATATTTAAGGATGGCGGTCCAATAAGCAGCAACAATCTAGTTCGCTCCTATACGTATGTACGCACTCCTACTTATTTAATTTTTTTGCCGCAATTATCAGTTGTTAGAGAAAAATTTCGCATTTAAACAGTAAAAATTTGCATAGGGATGATGGTCGAATAAGTTGCAACAACTCAATTGAAAAAATGTGAAAAACACAATTTTATACTAATATGATAGAACAACGAGTTTAAGGACGAATAAGAAGCGGTCGAATAAGAACTATTGAAATTTGTGAAAATGGTAATAAAAAAAACAACATCCATTGTATTAATGGATTAATTTGGACGCTTACGTCTATTCTGAGGCTATGGGAATATTTATTAAATATATTTAATTAAGTTCCTTTTTACTAGCCGTTTAATTCAGGATCCTATTGAAAATTTATTTTCAGTAATAAGGAATAGGTGTGGATATAATCCAACATTTTCGGTTCAACAATTTAGGATTTCTTTGCAATACAATATTAATGTAAGGTTACAAAATGCATTGGAAACCGGAAATTGCAAAGAAGATATTCAAGATTATTTAAATTGTATTGAACTAAATGAATGTGAAGAAGAAGTAATATTTTCAAAAAATGTTTTTTTCTACTACCGTGCGCAAAGTATTCAATCACTCTCTTTAGTTTCATGGTAATCAAAAAATTAGATACTGTAGCAGTCATATCCAAAGATCATTAAATCACAAGCTTATAATTTTTTTTCTTTGCAATGTTTAAAAAAATACGAATGAAAAAACAATAAATTATTGGCCCTGGAAGCAGAAAAAACAAAGATTTTTATTTTTCTATTATTCAATCAACGGCTTACCCTGCTGATTAATAATTTCTTGGGCTCTAGAAATAGACCAATGTTTTACATTAAAAATCCAATTGCCGGCTGGTAAATAATTTTCATTGAAAATCTACCCAAGCATTTATCTACGACACTGCAGATAAATTACACTACAGACTGCTACGACAAAAATTAAAGCTATACCAAAGTTTCCAAAATAATATTTTATTCTGTAAACTTGGCCTATACGGTAGAAGATCGTTATGGGAATAGCGGTCAAATAAGCAGTAACAACTTAATGAACGAAAAGAACGACGGTACAGATTGCATGGATGGTAACGAACTTTTTAAATGCATGTATTAGTTCTTCATGGTGCAGTTTTATCACACAATTGTTTACCAGTGAGTGAATTCTTTAACCGACACAGTGGAATTATGGATAAAAGGGCGGTCGAATAAACAGCAACTAAAAAATATTCATAGAAAATTCAGATTGTCAGATTGTTTTATTGATTTTATTAAAATCTATAAAAATCTCCTCATTGTGTATCTATAACTTTCGCTTTTTTTTTTCTCACATCGTTGGCCCGGAGGTGTCAACACAGGTGATGAAGACTTTTACTTTCTGCGTTTGCATAACTCGACCAACGTTGACGGTACTCGCGGTACGAAAAAACACTTTCATCAGGAGGACTTTTTTCGACCGTTTCGCGTTCGTTTAACAAAATTGTCCACAACAACGAAACGGAAAAAATAACTTAAAAAAAAATGGAACGTACGATACGAACCCGGTAGTAGCGACCGCAGCAGTTTGATTTATCGTGGGCGTGTCAAGGCTGCGACACTTTCGTTCGTTCAAAGAACGCCAGTTTTTTTTTGTCGCTCATCGTTTGTTAACGAGGTGTTTGCGGTCTTATCGTTTGTTTTTCCCTTACTAAAGGGCCAACAAGGTCATTTTTTTAGTTGCTTTAAAGTGGTATACTAGGCCTTGCAATATTTACGGAGAAAGGTACTACTGTTTATCCTTGACATGCGGACTCCAGGTTACGGTTCCATAAAGGAATAAATGAAAGGGTTTCTGGTAAGGTGAGAAAAAAGTAGGAGTTCTTAAAAAGATAACTAGTGGGTTCTAGGAACTTGTGTGGAAAAATATGCAGCGGTTTCTTGAATTTCCTGCTTCTAGTGAGATTAAAATTTTATAGTTCGTAGTAGAATAAATAGAAGCATGTGGATCACAAAGTGAATTACTACCAGGTCCAGTAAAAAGGGTAGTGGGCGCCATCAAATTTTCATGGTATGGCTGTCCCCTTTCCCTCCACACCAAAATTCGACCATCACACATATGTAGCCGAAATCTGGACTCTGTAAAACACGTCAACTGAGAATTATTGGATTGAAGTTTCCAAATGCGCTATTAGTTCTTTAATAATTGCTAGAGTAATATATTTTTTTATAATTTCAGGGTGTTTCTAATTTAATGACCACGACATGATGAGGTACAGGCAGTAGAAAATATTAATAACTACTTCCACGCCCAATGGCATTTGTTTTATTAAGATCAATATTTTTACTTAAAGATCTCATCTTTTTTGATCTCTTCTTTTTGTTCCTTAAAACTTCCAACTTTGAAGGCCTACCAGCCTGTATTGCCCTAGCGCCAGCATGTAAACTTTTAGTGGCACGCCGCACAATAGAAGTAGGTTGCACTTTTATCTTTCTCTAGTAAACGAGTCAACATTTTCGATATTTTCAATTTTTTTATTAAGTTTAGAAATCTCTTCTAGCATAAATCTAGATTGATTCCCTTGAGCAAAATTATAAAAGTTTTGATAGCTGCATCTGGTATTTAGCAGAGAATTCATTATCATCTGAGGTAGGTTCTATCATTTCATCTGATGTTCAGCTATATCATTTGCTTCCATTGGCTTGTTGAACTCATTGTTGCTTTTTTGTTATCATCATTATTTGTTGAATCATTATCCATTCCCATGAAAAAAGAATTGTCTACTCGACTACCTAAAGCTAATGTCGCTAACTCAACGCGGGCTTGATAAATCAAATCAGGAGCATGCGAGATATGCACCACTATTGTAAACTGCGCATAAATGTTTACAAAATTTTCCCCCTGCTCCATCTGGACAATCACGTTGGTCTGTTTGAATGTTAACAGTGTATAACATATGTTCGTCGAACTTAGAATTAACAGTATATTCAAAGTCGCTTACTTTAGTAGCATTTAGTGTGGTACATTTATTGGCAAATTTCTTGAAATAAATTTGAAGTGACATTTTTCTAGAATTCGCAGAAGAAATCAATTTTTGTTGGTAAAATTGTTCCATAGAATAAATAATAAAATCTGCCAAAGACACAGAATTAAAAACTTTACATCTCTTCAGGATTAGGTCTTTAAAAATACGTATGGAGACTTCTACTATATTATTCGTATTTTGGCCCCTAGATGTAAGGTCAGTCCGAAAGCAATGGCACCATTCTGAATTTTTTCAGTTTTTTATTTTAGGATATGTTCTGTTTACAATCCATTCTGTGCAAGTAGTTCTAGAAAAGTTGTTGATCCATTTTTTCGCAGTAATATTGAGATCTTGTTCGATGGTGGTTCGTAAGATAAGTAGTGTGGATTCGTCGGATTTAATTACTCTAATATTCGAATCAAACGTCTTTATAAATTCAATCATATTTTCTGGTGTGTAATTCATATTGCACAGCCTATATCTATCACAATCACAAAACACAACTAATAAATACACGAAAAACCCTTCTGGCTTGCACGTGGGCGACTTAAAACGCTTCTACTTACTTAGTTACGGAAACGCACTGACACGGGCCAGAATAATTCGCCACGTTGCACACGCTGCGCTGTGTAGGGAACGGAGTTCATCGATGCGCATTACATTTCCTAGACTGTTAGGGCAATCAGTAGCGTTTACGGTCTAGGAAACGTAAAAATGCCAACCGTGTGGCACGCTCTTAAATTGGACGCATGTAATCTTCTAATAGTCTGGTTAGAAATTACCCTCCCAGTAGCATGCCTTAGTAGCTGTTAATTCTCGAAGCCGTAAATGTTCGGTTTCTTCTTGCGGTTACTCTGTTATATAGCGGTCTTGAGCATGAGTTGTAGCACGTTCTCGGCCTCCACCATGCCTGTAAGCTGCAGACCCGGTCTCTACATATCGATTCCATGCACGACTCACGACACTTTGAGATACATTTAGCAACTTCTTCTTGAGTTAGGCCCTCCTGTAGCCAACGTACTAATTGCTCGAGTTGCACTGTCGTAGAACCATTATTTTTAAGAAAATAAAGAGATTTATTGGTAACAAGCACTTTTATGTGACGAAATTGTATTTTGAAACCGAATTCTTTAAAAGAGATAAGAATGTATGAAAAAAAGGAAAAAACGACAAAAAATATTTGTTGTCAACAGGATTTACTCATAGCATAAAACGCAACTTGATGAATTTTATTTTTTTAGGCAAATTTCGGTAATTTATAAAATATCCAGTTCGATTGTTGAGCAGTTTATTTCCCTTTCCTCCCGAAACACCCTGTTTATGAAAAAATGAATATTCCTAATAATTTTATTATTCAATTATTCGATAAACATGCACCAGTAAAAATAAGAAAAGTTAAAAGTCAAAGCAGATTGGTTAACAGGGAATGTGAAAATACTTATACATGATAGAGATAGAGCTTATAGCAACTGCGTTAGTGAAGGTGGCAAATGAAATTTTTGAAGCCTACGATAAAGGCTTTGTTACGCTTGCTAAGAACATATATGGCATACTACATAAAGGTAATTATTCCCAAAGAAGCTAAATACTTTATTTCGAGTTCCGCAGGGTTCGATTTTGGGACCGTTAAGGTAGACGTCCGATGTTTGCGACGGCGACAAGAGACAGCGACAAGCGACAACGACAGTTTTAACATCAGTTGACAAAATGCGACCGATTCGTCTGTCGTCAGTCGTGGAGCGGGCGATTTTAATAATTTAACATTGGCGAAAATGTGCGATAAAATTGCTCTGTTATATCTATTAGAGGAAGAGGAAGAAAATTATTTGATTTTATACTACTACATGTACAACAAAATTCAAATAAAAAGAGGAGTAAGACAAGCGGATACCATCTCCCCAAAGCTGTTTACACTTTACTGGAAGACGTTTTTAAAACTCTGGACTGGAACGAGAGAGGCATCAAAATCAACGGCAAACATCTGAGCCATTTACCCTTTGCGGATGATATAGTACTCTTTAGCCATAATATAATAGAATTACAGGAGATGTTGGCAGAACTTCAAAGAGAATCGAAAAGAATAGGTTTAACCATTAATTTAAATAAAACAAAAGTCATGTCACCTGACAATATTCAAGTACATATAGAAGACCGAATTATTGAGAACGTCGAAAAATATGTATATTTGGGACATTGCATCAAATTGGGCAAAGAAAATCAAACTGCCGAAATAAACAGATGTGTTCGTTTGACATGGGCAGCCACGGGTAAACTGTCACACGTCTTGAGAAATGAAACTATTCCAATTAATTTGAAAAGAAAGGTCTTCAATGCCTGCTTACTGCCCGTGATGACTTACGGAATGGAAACCATGACACTCACTGTTAAATCAGCTAACAAGCTTAGGACCACCCAAAGAGCGATAGAGCGGATGATGCTAGGAATAAGCCTGAGAGACCATACCACAAATGAGAGTATTAGACAAAGAACTGAAATGGAGCTGGGTAGGACACGTCGCCCGACAGGACGACTTGAGATGGTCAAGACACATCGTTCAATGGAGACCTCGCATACATAAACGCAGCATTGGCAGAACACAGTTACGCTGGCTCGATGATGTCAAAAACAAAGTGGGCAACAGATGGCACCAACTGGCACAGAACAAAGAAACATGGAAGAATATAGGGGAGACCTATGTCCAGGAGTGGACTGTGAAGGGTTGCTGAAAAAAGAAGAAGACATGTACAAGCGCCAAGAAGGACCCATGCATCCCTTGTTTAAAAAAGAAGGGAAGAGCAATATTTTAAGATGTTAATATCCCAATATGTGAAATGTGATGATGACATGTTCAGGAAGTTCTGCAGACTAAATAAAGAACAGTCTTATTTTGTTTTAAGTTTAATAGAGAAAGATATAGCATCAAAAAGTACAAGGTCCGTAATCACTCCCAAAGAGAAACTGTTTTTAACATTAAGGTAAGTTTAGAAAAGTAGGATTTAAATAATCAGCTTCGTAATTGGTGTCCTGGTGCACAGTCAAATTGGTAGGCTCAAATACTGTAGAATCTGTACTTATAGGAGAATATCCGCCATATTGTGGATTGCTGGACAAAGAACTGTTTGACGGTGTTATATTAGGCGTTGAATCCATAAACGTTGGATTTGAACCCTTGTTCATACTTGCTCAATACACTGAACACGTCAGACTTTGCCCTAATTCTTAAAATTGGTGGCAATTTATATAAAACAGACTTCAAATGTTCACCAAAAGAAACTATGTCATCTTCGTGATCTTTATATTATGTGTTGCGTGACTTGTGTTTTTTTGTGATTGTTCATTTTTTGTGTTTTTACCCTGTTCCTTTCTATTATTGTCTTGTTCACTGACTTGACTGAACTCATCCTCGCAATCTATTTCGGGATCTGGGACATCGTTCTGTGAAGTACTACCTGACTCACTGTCTTTATTCAGGACTTGGGATATTGGAAATACCATCCCTCTGAGACAACTTCAGGAAGTTCAAACGTTCATAAAACTGCCACTTAAAACCTTATCTCACAAAGTATGCCACCACCATCTGAAAATAATTTTAAAAGGATCACTGAGGAATTTTGGAATAAATGGAACATTCTAAATTGTGTAGGTCCGATTGGCAAGCACGTTCATGTTAAAGCCCCCAAGAACAGTGGCTCCCTATATTTCAAATATAAAGAATATTTCTCGATAGTCCTCTTAGCAACTGTATAGATGCAAATTGCAAATTTATTGCAGTAGATGTCGGCGAATATGGCAAAGAGGGAGACAGCAGTATCTTTAAGAAATCTGCTATGGAAAGAAAAATAGCCACGAACAGTTATAATATTCTGAAAGAAAAATGTTTACTCGGAACTAATCTGGAAGTACCACATTTTTTAATCGGTGACGAAGCATTTGCAATCAATTCCTATATGATGAAGCCCTATCCTCAAAAAGTTGCAAAATCTGACAAGAAAAAAGAGATATTTCATTATCGTATTTGCCGTGCTCGCGGGGTTACAGAGAATGCATTTGGACTGTTATGTCAAATTTTTAGAGTTTTTCACACTCCAATAGCCATACTACTTGAAACATGCGATGATCTGATAATGCCTGCTTGCTGCTTACACAATCTTTTGCGAGATGGATATTTAGAAACCCAACAATCTGCTTTACTTCAATGTAATAATAATAACGATAATCAAGAAACCCCCATATTGAATATGGTACCTTTAGCCCATGGTGGTGGATTTGCTAACAGTGGCGGTTTAAGAATCAGGGAGATACTGAAAGAGTATTTTTCAAGTAAAGAAGGGGAAGTTTCTTGGCAAGATCGTATTATAGATCGACGATGCTAATAAAACAATTTATTTTGTGCCAGAAAAGAAATTGCAAATTATTTCATTACTTAGTTCCTATAGTTTAATTGTATGTGCAGGGTGTGCCCCAGGGTTCTTATAAAAGGTAAGCGATTACTCAATATCACGTATAAATCAATATATAATATGAATTTTGACATACGCAACAATCAAAACAGATATTTCCGATATATCCTGATATCGCAAACGTCAAATTTAATTGCCCTGAAAGAAGTTACATATGTCTGTTCCATTTAAATA
Source organism: Anthonomus grandis grandis (assembly GCF_022605725.1). Classification (NCBI taxonomy): domain Eukaryota; kingdom Metazoa; phylum Arthropoda; class Insecta; order Coleoptera; family Curculionidae; genus Anthonomus; species Anthonomus grandis. The sequence goes on along the minus strand of NC_065563.1, from coordinate 8,958,856 downwards.
CACGAAGTAATTTATCATTATCGTTTTTGGTTCCTCCGTAAATGTCCCGGGACATCGAGTTTGGGACACCCTGTACATTCCATTTCATAGAAGACTATGTACTACATGATACATACTGCTTTTATTTAAGGCCTTTCCAATATTTTCCCGTAGCACACCGTCTTTGTAACTTTCTAATGCAGGATCATTAATTGGTGGGTTCTGATGAACTAATTCTATCAATTTTTCGTCGTCTTCTACAGAGAAATTGGAGGAAGACACAATTTAAAAAAAAAAATGCTGGTACTTCACTCGCGAGACACTGCGACACTACTGCTCCAAAGGAGGTAATGTCTCTAGTCGCACGCGACAATGAGCAAACACCGATATGCCGCGCGAAGCTGTCGCTTCCTTTGAACTGAATCCTATTCAGTTCTATTGATTCGGTGTCTTGAAAAGTTGTCGCTGTCGCTTGTCGCGGTCGCAAATATCGAACGTCTACCTTTACTTTTTATTATCTATTCGTCGCATTCAGTAAGTTCTTCAAAACACTGCAACATTATTGCTTATACTGATGATAGCGGTGTTGCATTTTTCATGTGATACTAACTTTATTGAAGCCAATAATGCAACTAATAATGAACTTGTACAAACTTGTCATTTATAATCAGAACCTAATTTGAATTTAAACTCCACTGATTCTAACGTGATGTTATTTGCAAGTAAGAGTAACATTGATTGAAAAACAATATAAAGATTTGTATTCATCATATTCCGGTTGAGTATGTGGATTTGGTTCGCAATTTGGGTCTAATATTGCAGTCACAAATAAGTTATAAGGAAAAAAGCGTTCTACAGGGTGATTCATGAAGAATGGGCAATCTCTGAACTGGAGATACCACACACCAACATATGGCGATTGAGCTTAACATGTCTTATACAAATGTTGCAGGTTTACAAGATACAGGGTATTTAAATTTGAAATTTCTTAATAATTTTATGATTTTAAGCAGTATCGTCTTGAAAATTGGCAACTTTTAGTGTTTTTACATGAAAGTTACGAATTTTATGGTGAATTTAGCATTATGTATAAGGGCGTTAGTTACACCCGGTTACTTTTTTGCCTAATCAGTTATGGCAAAAACTAGAAAATCTAAAAGGCAGTTTAATTTTGAATAAAAATGGTACTCTGTTTATTTCATGTAACTCTACCAGTTTTTAAGTTATTTGCATTTTAAACATTCAAGTTTCTTAAACTTGAAGTTCAAGGCAACCCTTTTTCAGCATCTTCTCTATTGAACTCAATGTATTTAACAGCCATCTTGAAATTTTCATGTGTTAATTTTGCCTTAAAACATAGTATTCATTCATCAATTGCATTAACTAAGTTTCAATATTTTGAATTGATCCGTTAAAGAAAAGACATTAAAGAAAAGCACTGTGTACACAATACAATTCTATACCTTCCAATCTAAGATGCCTACTGCCGCCTTTGTTTAAACGTAAAATTAAGAGTTTCCTTATCGAATCAATTTAATCCTGTACTTAATATTTGCAATAAATTATAACTTTTTTCTCCTCTCTTTTATGATATGGTCGTTTCTGGTTAACTTATATAAAGTATATTCACAAATACATTTATTAGAATAATCTTATAACGTATTATATAGTTTTATTCATATAGAAAATAATTATTAGTTAGTATGTCAGCGTATGGTTTAGGTATGGAGCATGCTCTAACTTGGCCATTTGTAATTTACTCTATAAAGTATAATAAAGAAAAAAAATATTATTATCATCATTATTTTTGATACCTTAAAGATTTCTCTCAAAATAATGTGGACAAATCATTAAAAAATTGAGACAGAAAGAGCACAGAAAAAAAAATTGGCAGTAAACTTATTAATTTGAATTTTAATTTTAGACTAAATCCCATATCCTAATTTTAAAAAAAGGGTGTGGCGAGTAAAAAGAAACTAAAAAACTTCAACTGTTAGTACACTTACCAACACAAAATCATTAAATGAACCCATTTCATGTCACTTGAAACCGTTGTTTTTCTCCCTAAAGAAGCCACCACACCGAATCCACGTTTAATTACGACTAATTAACTATTTACAACCAACTTCCTAGTTGAAAAAACCACGGCGACAACCAAGGTATACCCACGACTATCCCATGCGTATACACGCCAACAAAAATAATATGGAAATATTTTGTTAAAAAGCAAAAAAAAAAAACAACTCGTATGTAGGCTTCAAATAGTTAAAATGCGTCTGCAGTGGTCAGCGTGAAGGTCATCGCCGTTGATCTTCATCCTCCGGCTATAGAATTGGAAATCCTCACCTTCCGTGACTAATATAGAATATGCGAATCGTGAAAGTGTTACGTAATACCGGTTTGATGCATTGCGTGGTGCTTAATATAGAATTAGATGAGGAAGGAACCAAGAAATCAATGAGGACAGCAAGAATATATTGCTAATAAGATGGCTCAGGTGGAGTAGGATAGAGAGAGATCTCATTTATATGAAACTTCTTTTTATCTAATTTGTCTAAGTAGAAGTAAAACGTTTAGAATCCCAATAACATTCGTGTCCTTATCCTATTAGGGATTCACTTGTTGTTTTCCCCACAACAGGATGTGATCTAATTTATCAATATCTTACGTCAATCTGGTTTATTGGTAAACCCATTATTTACTTATCAGGATCCTTTTCTATCGAATTTAATTATAAAAGGGGGATTTCTTATGATTTCTAATACATTATTATTATTATTATTATAGAGCGCAATTACGTGCCCCAGCCCGTTTTTAAGTACGAGTTTCCTTGGTTTAAATATCCGATAAATTACCAGGTGCTTGCCCATTGGCCTCGACACGCCCAAAAGTTATTGTGGTAAAAAAATTACGTAAAAATACGAAAATCTTTATCTGATTGTTTTCTTGAAAAATGGCTTTAAAATCGTTGAAATTTTAAAATTCAAATTTATTTATTTGCACTTTACAGTTTATATTACACTGGTAAATAATAATATCTTTATTTCAAATCACATAACAATTACAAACATTGTACAATGAAATAAAGTCAAGAAAAACATGCATTTAGGATTAGGTACAATAGTCTCTTAACCCTTTACTGCATGATTTTTTATTTTAAGTTAAAAAAAGTATTGTATGTAGTGTTGTGAGCAATGGAACGTTCCCGTTTATTCTCGATCACGCCTTTTTCGTAACGTTTATTCTCAAGAGCACAAATGAGCATGAATCCGAACGTTCCCAAAAATGTGAACGTTCCCATAGCGTTAACGTTTGGTGTCGGTTTTCGGCAGTAACGGTCCTTTATCCTAGGATAGTTCCTAAATAGGTTGTTTGAAAGTTTTACTTAATAAATAGAACATAAATATTTTCCTAATATGTTTCCTTTGCATTTTTTTCATTTATGCTCGTATGTGCTGAAAATTCTCGTTTGTGCTCGTTCATGCTCGAGGAACGTTCTCGAAAAATAAATTCTCGAGCATTTTACAACGCTAATTGTATGTGATAGTTTATGCCGTAAGATTAAGTAGAAAAATCATGTAACCAGTGTGCTTTTCCCTTCAAAAGTTGACAAAACATGTAACCAGTCTGCTATTTATTCCCTTGAAAAATTGACAAATCATGTAACCAGTGTGATTTTCCCTTGAAAACATGTAACCAGTGTGCTATTTATTCCCTTGACAAGTGACAAATCATGTAACCAATGTGCTATTTGTTCCCTTGAAAAATTGACAAAGCATGTAACCAGTATGCTTTTCCCTTGAAAATTTGACTTTTAGTGGGTCGGGGTTGGAAAAAACCTTAACCCCACTACCCTGGGCCGGCCCGGGGTGTCTGTTGGCAGATTTTTTTAATCTCTCTAAAAAATTAAAAAAAAAAATGATGGTAAGTATGTTTCAGGCAATTTAGGCAATCCCAGACAGGAGAATCTGCATTAGAGGATAATGAAGTTTAAAAAAACGATACCTGGTAAATTAGTTGGAGGCATTTACAATTTAAACACTTTTGATCATTGCATGAGGAATTATTCTTTCATAAGTAGTTGAGGAACCTTTACTGCCTGGACCGGAATTACTTGATATAATTCCAGCCAATTAACCCTTTGAGACCGAACTTAATTGGAAAATTATGAAAGTGAAGAATTAGCTTAGGCTTAAATAAGTCTTAAACAAATGAAAGATATAAAGGATTATCTTGCAGGATGTGGTTACTAAAGGGGTAACTACTAGGAATTAAATAAATAATAAATTAAGATATTTTTTCTCATTTATAACTTAAAATGATCGATTAATTAATTTTAATAGTAAGTATTTTTTTAAAAATTAACTACTTTACAAAATTATATGATAACAATAATAATTCATAGTATGGGTCTGAAAAAGTGAAAATACTAATTAAAAAAAAATCATACTATGCTTAATAAACGATAGATGCTTTTCCAGCCGATTCAAACACTATGTAGAAAATGAAACAATGATATAGAAAAAAATGGAAAGATCGAATTATCATTTATATATCTCTACCTCAGTCTAAAGATTAGAAGAGGATGGGAATAAAATGATGTTTTTCGGGTATAATTAGACACATTATGGGAGAAAAACGCTATTTCCAGGTGATCCAGGGCCCCTCTGGCGATCTTCATACCACTCAGGAAGATGGTCCACATTATCGCGACGAATTTCTTGGGCTGGTATTTGCGCAAAAGGAAATTTCCTTTTTTTTAAATTCTAGTTTTGGCTGCAACTAGGTCTGCCCCGCTTTCTTGATGTTACATTAGATCTTGTTAAAATTTCCGCCAATCCAAGTTTGAACTCAGCCAGTGGCAAATAACATTCGTCAGAATTCGTACATTATGACCGATCTTCTCCATAATATCCAACTGTTACAACATAACATGTCGAGGAAATGAAAAAAAAAATCTTAGGTAAAATTTTTTTGATCTTATTAGTATCCTATAATAGCCTATACTTGAGTTACCGAATAGATAGAGTGGCCACGTGATCGTTCTGCGCCGGAGGTGGGGCCTAGAGCCTCGATAGGGTTCATGACTTGGGATTTTATTTAATTTTATTAGTCTAAAGCCGCTCTTTAGATCGTTTTAGTTGAATTTTCTGCTATTCGAATATTTGAATCTTCGCTATATTGAAAAGTTGAGATTGTGTTTATTTTTTTGTTAATTTGTTTGTTAACAAATAATGACTGACGCACCACGTACACCTCCATTGTCACCCCCCAAGAAAAGAGTACGAAAACATTTGACCATTGCTGAAAAGGAAGTGATTATGAACATATATAAAACATGTGATAACGAGCATCCAGCATACAACAAAGTGCAAAAAGTCCAGTTTACAGCAGAAGCAGCAGGTAATAAATATTTTTAATATACAGTGTGTCCCAGGATGAGCGAATTTATACGTGAAAATGACAAAAAATGTTGTGGTTAAAATTTGACCATTTGGCATCCAGCTCTGCTTGATTAAAAAATAAAATTTAGCATATTATTATTTTTTTTTAAATCATGCTTGCCTTGATACGAACATTTTTTAAATTTTATAAGTAGGTAAAGTGGAGGGTAAAGTAAGGTAGTAATTCTAGGCAAGATATAAAAAAAGTTTATAAGAAAAGGTTGTTTAGAATGTAAAATTATACCCAAATACCGCATTTCATAACCATAGACCTACTTTGATTTTTACGTTTTGTGAACCAATGAATTTTTTTATTCATATTTAATTATTAGAGATTGAAATTTGTAAAAATCAAAGTAGGCCTATGGTTATGACATTCGGTATTCGGGCATAATTTTGCATTCTAAACAACTTTTTCTTATAAACTTTTATTACATCATGCCTAGAAATACTACTTTACCTCTTCATGAAATTTTAAAAATGCTCGTACCAAGGCTTGATTTTTAAAAAATAAAAATATGCTAAATTTCAGTTTTTAATCAAGCAGGGCTGGATGCCAAACGGTCAAATTTCAACTACAAATTTTTTCGTCATTTTTACGTATAAATTCGCTCATCTTGGGACACTCTGTACAGCGTCTGTCCAATTAATTTATTATAATTTTTAAAGAAAGCTAATTTTCATTAAAAATTATGTTTTTTTAGAATATACAAGTTTACACAACTTACTTGTTTTACACAAGTTTTTTTTAGGAGTTGGTCATAGTAGTGTTTATAACATTCTTCGGGAACATGACGTTTCTCCTCAATTTCAAGCGCCAGTACGATAGACCCCGAGCCAATTTGGAACATGTAGATGATGACACAAAATGTGCGATTCGCAGGACAATCCATCAATTTTTTTTTTTAGAAATAAACCGCCAACGATTCAAAAGATTTTAGCCGCAACTGAAGAAAACAACGCAATTTCTATTTCTTTTAAAAAAAGCATCTTACGACGCTTACTACAAGAAATCGGTTTTAGGTAAGTTTAAATGGCTTTTAAGATAAATAAAACCCTCAATAAAACCCTTATGATCATATTATTGATTTTCGCTTTTTTTTTAATTGCAGTTATACAAAAAGGAGTAGAAATTGTATGCTTAAAGAAAAAATGAGATAATTTGCTGGAGACGACCTTACTTGCGGTCTATTAAGAAATATAGAGAGCAAAATAAAACCATTTATTTTTTGGATGAAACCTGGGTCAACGCCGGTCATGTGGTTCAAAAAGTATGGAAAGACGAGACCATAACCACTGCTAGAGAAGCTTTTGTCAAAGGACTGTCGACTGGACTGACGTCACCATCTGGTAAAGGAAAAAGGTTAATAGTTCTCCATATCGGTTCAGATGAAGGTTTTGTTCCGGAAGGCTTACTGGCTTTTGAACTATCACGAAGAAATAAATTCTGAAGTTTTTGAAGCGTGGTTCAAAAAAATTTTACCTCGTCTTGCAGAAGATTGCGTTATTGTGCTTGATAACGCATCCTATCATACGAGAAAGCTTGAGAAGATCCCAACGTCGGCAACAAAGAAGTCTGACATTCAAGCCTGCTAGACAGTAAGGCAATTTTTTATGAAGGTGATATGGTAAAAGCGGAACTTTTGGATTTGGTAAAGGCTAATCAAGGTCAAGACAAGTTTGTAATCGACGAGCTTGCAAAATCTACGGGTAGGATTGTTTTAAGACTACCCCCATATCATTGTGAGCTTAATCCCATTGAGCTCATTTGGGCTCAAATTAAGGGTGAAGTAGGCAGAAAAAATACTACATTTACATTTTCCAAACTTAAACCACTTTTTGACGAAGCAATAAAAAATTTAACTGCTGAAAATTGGAAGAAAGCTGTTGGCCATGTCCTCAAGGAAGAGAAGCGAATGTGGACTATGGATTCCATGATGGAAGTCCAAGTAGAGCCACTTATTATAAGTAATGTACATGAAGACTCATCAGATTCAGATAGCGAGTAATTTTTTAGGAAACTTTGATCTCTTCTTTATACAGTGTGGTGACTTTAACTGGAACAAATTCAGTTAAAACTAATCAAAATTTATCTCGCAAAATTCCTGAGACCCGTCGATTTTTGTTTATTTTTTTTTTCACATTTCAAGATATTTTTGTATTTTTTCACCTACAGGGGGGGTCCAAATTAACCCCAACTTTGTTTTTCAAATGGAAAGCCACTTTTTTTAAACTCTCATTAAAAAGAGCCCTTTTTCTTGATTAAATTGCCCTATTTACTTTTGTGATTATCTAAAGGAGAAATACGAAAAAAAATAAAAACCATTAAATTATTAAAAATTGCGTTTAATGTATAAGATGCTCAAAATGAGCACCATTTACTTGTTGGCAAAGCCCAAGACGATAATAAAATTCGTTTCTGACATTTTCTAACACTTCTGGAGATATTTGTCGGATTTCTTGCCTAATACGTTCTTTGAGTTCGTCTAGGTTTCCTGGTTTGCTCATATAAATTTGACTTTTCAAATGTCCCCACAGAAAAAAATCAAGTGGGGTGAGATCGGGAGAACGTGCCGGCCACTCGATTGCACCCCTTCTACCAATCCATCTGTTTGGAAAATTGTCATCTAAATACTGGCGTACATTACGGGCATAATGTGGGGGAGCACCATCTTGTTGCATCCAGATTCTTTCATCATACAAATCTGGATCGAACTGACTCGCATATAAGGCATGTAAGACTGGAATTAGTTCATGTTCAAGAAATTCTAGATATCTTTTCCCAGTTAATGTATCATTGAAGAATATGGGCCCTATAACTTGCCTGCCAATTATGCCAGCCCAAACATTAGTTTTCTGGGGATATTGTGTATTAGTTTCCCTTACCCGGTATGGGTTCTCGTCAGACCAGTAGCGACAGTTCTGCTTATTAACATGGCCATTTAGGGTGAATGTAGCCTCATCAGAAAAAAGGATCCACTCCGAAGATATGCGATTTTCGTCAATGGCGTTCATCATTAATTCACAGAACTGAACTCTGCGATCTGGATCGTCTTCCAATAACTCTTGAATGGGTTGCATTTTATAAGGTCGTTTGTTTGCACTTTTTAAAATTTTTAGCACAGATTTATGATGAATAGAGTTTTCGCGAGCTACTCTTCTGGCTGCAGTTACCGGATTTTCTTCCATCGCTAACAATACATTTAATTGGGTGTTTTCATCGATTTTAGAAGACCTTTGTCTTGAAACATCCCTCACGTGCCCAACTTCTCGAAATCTCCTTTGGATTTTACTAACCGCACCTTGGTTAATAGGTGGCAAATCTGGATATTTCTACCTGAATAAGTGGACAACCTCTAGTTGAGTACGACTTCTGTCCCCATAACCAATCATCATTAAGATTTCAATCTTGTGGGATTCGGATAAATAAGGCATTTTTTCAATATAAGTTAACTTATTTAACAACTGGTTGAAATTCACTTTAACAGTGACACTACAACAATGTCAGGAAATTCTCGATACCAATAAAATAAACAAACACGCCAAAAATTTACCAACACAAAATATTTCGAGACTTTTAATAATTTAATGTTTTTTTTTTCGTATTTCTCCTTTAGATAATCACAAAAGTAAATAGGGCAATTTAATCAGGAAGGGCTCGTTTCAATGAGAGTTTAAAAAAAGTGGCTTTCCATTTGAAAAAAAAAAGTTTGGGTTAATTTGGACCCCCCCCTGTAGGTGAAAAAATACAAAAACTATCTGGAAATGTGAAAAAAATAAACAAAAATCGACGGGTCTCAGGAATTTTGCGAGATAAAATTTGATTAGTTTTAACTGAATTTATTCCAGTTAAAGTCACCACGCTGTATACATATCTATTCACGTATTAGTATTATTTTCCATGAATATTTTTTATAAATTAGTTTAAATTTTAGTTTTAGTTAGTATAAATACATTTAAAATAAACTTTTTTAAAAATAAAACTTGTCTGAAATATTGAATTTTCCATCCATCAAAAAGAAAAATAAAAATGTTTTTTTAAATAATGTTACCTAGGTTTATTCCTTCTTTCATTTTAAACGCATATTTAAAAAAAGATAAAAGCTACTTAAGTAATTCTCAAAACCAGATTATGATCATAAAATTATATTTTATAATGGCCGGGTTCATCAGAAAAAAGCTCTGCCTGAGCGCTCGATTGTTGCTCAGGTATGACAATTTTTATTGGTCCTTACTATTATAGGCAAAACTTCCAGCGCTCGGTTCTGATGAACCTGGCCAATTACACCCTAAATGTTTGACCTGGCACGATTACTTAAAAGGATTACCTATCCCTTTTCGGTAAACCTCAATATATTAACATAACTTTGCATAACAAAATACTTAAAAGGGATTATTATATCATTACCTGGCACAACCTCAAAATCGGTTTGGACCCATTTTACAGGCGACCGTATTATATTTTAAAAAAAGCTGCTTACAAAGCAAAGCTGTACGGTAAAATAATTTAAAATAAGTAGGCATAATTCCCCTCGTCTAAATCTGCCAAGGTTGCATCGATGGGCGGGCCTATATTTCGCGCACATCATTTACTCCATCTGTTCGGTAATCCGACTATAGTATGGAATCCAAAAGATCCACACCGCCCATATAATTATTGTATACTTCTATACACTTTGGACGAGGGATCATAATGTGCTTTTTTTTCTTTCTACAAAATCTCTGCAGAAATAGGTTGACTGCCTACATAGATTGATACTGTAGTAACTATTTTATTATCAAACCTGTATCATCCACTCAAGCCACTTTTTCAACAACCATGCCCCTTCCTTTTTTTTCATTGCAGTTTCCTTAGGATAATCAAAATCTGGAATTCGATTTTTGCGAACAGTACCAAGAGGCAAAATGCCCTCTTTGCTGAGATAAACAAGTAGTGGAAGGCTCGTAAACCAATTATCAAAAATAACGTTGTAATTACTATCACATTACCACTTGCTCCAAGATCTGGTTGATGAGCCTGCAACTTAGTTGGTCCAGAAAAGAAATCAAAATCATAGCTGAAGCCTGAAGTATTTGTACTAACTCCACTTAGTACAAATACTTTGTAACACCATTTATGAGGTTTTTTCGGGTTATATTGCCTTAGGGTTGATCGAAGTTTTGTAGGAATAATTTGTTCATCAACTGCAAGATGTTCTTCTTTTGGAACAAGTACTCCCAGAAATACTTTCAATGCTTCCATTTTTTGTCAATGCTGAAACACTAGACAAAGAAAGACTTTCAATTTAGATTTTCCAAGGGCAAATATTTTTAAAAGCTCACCAATATATCTTTGATGTTAGGTATAAAGGTCTTAAGTCACTTTTTGACGAAATCCCGAAAAATGTTGGTCTTAAGTCAAAATTTTTTGCTCGTTCTGGTGATATTAGAGACTTAAGTCATACCGTTTTTATTTAGGCCCCATAAATTGGTACAAAAGACTTAGGTAAAAAAAAAATCTGGTCTGGTAGAGTCTTAAGTTTACATAAGACCTTCATACCAAAACATTGTAAAAGGAAAGTAGTGTCATAATGACTTAAGTCAATTTATATCAGAACGTTATTTTTAAATTTAAAATTGCATTGCTGACTTAAGACTTTCGTATCAATTTATCATTATTATGTATGTGGAATTTACACGTGGTTAGAAGTTTATGTGTAGTCGTTGTTTGTTTATCGTAGAAAATCGTTGAGTTAACATGAGTGCAAGAAGTAAACTTATTTTGCAATTGGCAAGAAAATGTGAAGAAACAGGTAAATATCATTGTTATAATTTTTAAAATTATCTTATGTTTATTATTAGTAAATTATTTTAATACGACAAAACATAACCTCATTATAAATTAACAAAAATATAAATTATTAATTCCAGTTATTTCACACTCCCATACATCGGATAATGATCACGAAGAAATGCCTAATACTGATCACCCAAGTTACAAAATTTTAATGCCTTCTCCAACTGTTAATTCGGATTTTTCAAATATTTTGGACTTTGATGTGTAGTATTTAATTTTAAAATTTGAATTTCGCGCCTTTACATACAACGTCATATGTGCTGACAGTTATTACGTTTTGTTAGGTTGGGAAAAGTGATTGACAAGGAGAGATTATGACGTGACTCGATTATGGCAAGACGCATTAATTTATGTATTTTAAAATTATGGATTTATTAGTTGAGTTTTAATTTGTGTATTAGTTTAACTGAATAAAAGGCCATTCTACAGATGAGAATTTTTTGGGTGAAACTTTTATACAGTTGGATACAGCAAGTAATAAAGGTGAATGCTTTTAAAACGGTATAGTAAAAGAACCATTTTTGCTTGTAATTTTAATTGTAGTGTATGTTACTGACTAATTTTACATTTCTAGTTATCGGCGATACAATAAATAAAAGTTTAGCTGTGTCGCTAACAGAAGATCAGATCCCAGATATAGGGTCTGTAACATCATCGTCAGCCTCTTCACTGACGGCAGATTTGACAGCTATCTTAAATTCAGATGACAGTTATGCAGATAAGGACTATTTATAGAGATGTTATGGAATAGCTTTTTAATGTACCTATTCTGACCTGTACCAGTTCTACATGTAAACCTATTCCAAATACCTATTACAGCTCCAACCTATTTCTAACAAATCAATTGCAAGACAACCGTGGCGCTGCTGGCGGTATCACAGGTTTTCGATGAATGAACGGTTATGTTTTTAAATTTTATTATTTTTGCAGCATGCGCGGCATTTTGGATAGCGCGCGGCAGTCACTTTGATTTTTTTTGCATGTATTTTTTAGCTTTTGTGGACACCGACAGCCAACGAACATCCACCTGCTCATCCAGTACAAGTATTAAGTGCCACATAGTAAAAAAGAAAGAAGGAAACCATAAGTTTTCAAAAAATCAGTCAAAAATTTCCTCATTTGTGCCCAAAAGATTGAATACAGCCTCAAAGAAAAAAATTGACGATTTGTTATTAAAACAATTTTATAAAGATTTTCAGCCATATAGCGTAGTTGAGGATGAAGGGTTTTGGTAATATACCAAAGCCCTAAATCCATCTTACGAACTTCCTAATAGACGGTAATTTCTAGAACAATAATTTCAAGTATTTAAGAACAATGTTCAGTTTAACGTAAAGAGCTGGTCAAAGATGTAATGGCAGTTTGTTTGACAACAGATTGTTGGACTTCCGCAAACAATGAAAACGTTATGGGAGTCACATGTCACAATACACTTCATAGATAAAAAAATTTATATTCAAACCATTCTTCTGAAATGCGCCGTATTTGATCAGTCTCATACAAGTGTCAATCTAAATGCGGAACTGAGAACCATAGCAGAGGAATGGGGTATTGAAAAAAAATATTTTAGCAATATCTGATAATGCGGCCAATGTGAAAAGTGCCATTACAAATGGGCTGGGATGGAAGTTTTTCGGATGCTACGCCCATACTTAATCTCCTAGTTCGCGATTCACTCACCGAAGTAGCAAGCACTCTAGAGAAAGTGAAAACTATAGTTTGATTAATGAAGTTTCAGGAGAATATTGGTTTAAAAACCCCTAAGAAAGTTCTACAGGATGTGGTTGCGAGGTGGAACTCCACCTACTACATGGTAGAGCAATTTATTGAGTTAGAAGAAGCTGTACGGATTACTATAGCTATACTCTATAATAATCTTCCTTAATTGACATTGGATAAATGGGCCCTTCTTTTAGATGTATGCAGTGAGCTTCTAAAAGTGCACATCTGCCAAGACAATAATTAAAAAATTGCAAAGCGGCCTTCGTAATAGAGTGGGAAATGTGGAATTTAGTAATTCATTGGTAGTAACCACATACTTATACCCACGATTTAAGAGATTGGCATTTAAAAATAATGACGCAATGTAAAAGATAATTTATACGCAATACAGTTGTATCAATATGCTCGGACAGCAGAGCTTCCATTAAGGCTATCACGGCCGCAAAGGTAAGCTCCAAGCTTGTACTAAAGTGCATAAAAGTCCTGAAAAACCTGATACAGGTTGGATGCAGGGTCTAGCTCGTCTGGATACCTGGCCACGCAGGCCATGCAGGTAATGAGAAAGCGGACTCTCTCGCCAGACTGGGATCCGCGAATGTGCTGATGGGGCCGGAACCCATAGTTGGTATTGCCAAATGCGTTGCGGTTGCGTCAATGAAGGTTCTGCTGGACAAGTGGACCCACCGAAGATGGACTGAGTCCCCTGGTATGAGACAGGCCAAACCGCACATAGGTGGGCCCTCTGCCTGTCTCACCAAAAATCTACTACGCCTAAAAAGACGCGAAATTCGGCTAGTGACAGGTCTTTTAACCGGTCACTGGCACTTAAAAAGCCATCTCCATACTATCGGTATTGCGGACAACCCGGAATGCCGATGGTGCTGTGAGGAGGATGAAACCGTTGACCATGTAGTCGGGGAGTGTCCAGCACTCACGCGCGCCAGGTTCAAATACTTGGGTAACACTTTCAGTGTGCCGAGTTAAGTCCTTCAGACCAGAGAGCCTTATCGATTTCTCTAAGGCCGTTGGGCTCTGGTAACCCCCGGTGGGGCATGACGGGTCCATCAGGAGACCTATATGCACAACTGCCTTGGCAGCCCACTGTTTCGTAAATTCAATTCAAGATAATTTAATTATAAAAACAACTTTTTCAGTATGGGATATATTTGACAAAATTAGTTCTAAAAAAAATTTAAATACCCAGTTGTTCTACCTCTAGAGCAATCTTAGAAGTGCAGGTAGATGGAGGACGCTATTCTGGATCGAAAAAAAGGACCCATGGGAATGGTGGAGGGAAAATGGATATATATACTTGCTAAAGAAAAATTATGTGCTGTTGCGACGTCGGTCCCATGAGCAAGTTTATTTTCAAAAGCAGGTGAAATTTTAAGTGACCGTCGCCGTCGTCTTAAGGCAAAATATCTAGAAAGCTTATTGTTTTTGAACTTAACCGCCAAATTTTGTAAGTAGAAAAAGTAAAAAAAAATTCCAAAATTTTTACTCTTTATTTTTGAATTTTTTTTTTGTTACTTTTTTAAATAATACATATTTTGTATTATTTAGTTTTGTTTATTTTTATTTAATATTGTTCGCCATTAACCTTTCTTTTAATGGAAATTAAGCGCCTTTTTAGGATATAGGTACCTATACCTATTATCTAAAAATAAATACTGACTCAATAAAACCAAGTAACTGTACTAATTTAATAAAAAACTCGGAATAACTTTGCTATTCTGATTTTTTCTGCGATACACTGTCCGCAGAATCGCCAAGTCAAAACTAATTTTACAATCCGAGTATTGAGACTGATTCGTATTATTCGGAACCAAATCGCCAGACAGAAATCGCCATCATTATTTTACATGAACTGGCGCACTCGGAACAGGTATTTCTGATTTCTGGTAATAGGTACCGGAATAGCCCGCTGAAACGTATTCCAAAAGAACAGGTCCAGTTCCACTATAATAACTATTTACCTGGACAATCTGAAAGTGAAAGCAGTGACGACAACATTGATTTATTGTCCATTCAGAGAAAAATAAGTCGTTCAAAGGCTTTATAATATTTCCTCTACTAATATTCAAAGTAGTATGTTAAGTTTTTAGATCGTTATATTTTTTAAATTTTAGAATCACAAGAAAAATTGAACATAACTGATCAA
The DNA here is from genome assembly GCF_022605725.1 of Anthonomus grandis grandis. NCBI lineage: Eukaryota > Metazoa > Arthropoda > Insecta > Coleoptera > Curculionidae > Anthonomus > Anthonomus grandis. Next base: position 8,943,714 of record NC_065563.1, on the reverse strand, counting down.
GCTGGACCTCAACAATAATTGGAGCAGAAAAGGCAAAAGTTCATATAGATAAACCATTAAAAAAGTGGTCCCGATTTGTAAGAAAAGAGAGAACTGAAAAAATTCATTCTGGACAAAGTTACGTGAATATAAGCGGTAAAATGGTAAATGCAAGACATATGAAGCCTTTAAAAGATTGTAGAAAAAATGCTCACAAACACTAAATGAAGACGTTCGAAAAGGAGTTTTTGATGAATATTGGTCCTTGGGATCCCATAGCAAAAGGGTAACATTTATTGCAAATCTAATTAATTCCAAAGATACCCAAGTAAGTCGTAAAAGAAAACGCGACTCTTCGAAAAACAGAGAAGTAACTTACGAATATTTTTTTGAAATAAATGGAAAAAGAATATCTGTATGCAAAGATTGTTTTTGTAAGACTTTGGATGAAAAGGAAAAATTTATAAAAGTGGTTTTAAAAAACAAAATGCAATGCACTTCTGGCATTACTGTTGAAGATCAAAGAGGTATAACACCTTCCGTAAATAAAAAATCTGAACAGGAATTAAATGAAGTGCGTACACATATTAAATCGTCCCCTTCTCACGAGAGTCATTGTACAAGACGTACAAATGATAAAAGGTACCTACCATCGCTCCTAAATCTGCGAATTATGTACGATCTGTACAAAGAAGGAAGGCAAAATCCCGTGTGAAGAACGATATATGAAAAAGAATTTCACAAATTAAAACTATCGTTTAAAAAGCCATATATTGATACCTGCTATAAATGCAACACTCTTAGTATGCAAATACAGGTTGCTTCTAAATCAGAAAATCAAGAAGATGAAATTCGTTTACAAAAGGAACTGGAATTGCATCACAACCAAGCTAATGCTGCATTCGAAGCAAAAACTAAAGATAAGACGGAAGCTAAAATAAATCCCCATAAAAAATGCTTTAGTTTTAATCTCCAGCAGTGCCTTTATAACTTCTTCACTAGCATTCTATAAACGTCAGCTCTGGACGTATAATTTAACAGTGCATGATAGCAATGGAGAATCGACGCATTACATGTGGCATGAAGCATTGGCTGCTCGGGGAGGTAATGAAATTGCTGCCTGCTTGTACACTCACATTAAAAATTTGCCCAATGATGTAAATAATATAACTTTTTACTCTGACACATGTGGTGGACAAAATCGAAACAGTCATGTCGCTACTATGTTTATAAAGGCTCAAAGTGAAAATCCCAATTTAACGATAAACCACAAGTTTTTAATATTTGGGCATAACTCATAATTTGAATTTTTTTTGGATTTCGCCCGGAGGTTGACAAATTTGGTGTTTTCTAGCTGCTCTCAAAAGTGCGTAACTCAATATAACTTATTGCCTGGGTTATGCACGCAAACTGTTTAGGCGTATCTCATCAAGTCATTTTAAAACGACAGACAAAACTAGCGTATCTAAGATACGCCTTATATAATTACTTACTTAATTAATAACGCCTTATTAATGCCTATTATAGATTAGCAAATATTCAACTGCAGCGTGAATATATTAACCGATATGTCTGTAGAGAAGATAAAAAACAGAAGACCACAAGGAGAGAATAATCAAGACGGATCTTTTCCAATAAATACTTTTTACCTCTAAAAAAAAATCCATAGTCGCTATAATGTTACTATATTTTGTAAGAAGCAGCAAGAACATTAGGCAAATTCGTCTTCGATTTTTTGAGCCCTTTCATGGTCAAAGTGAAGGGAACTCAGTCCATAGTGCCATAAGTACTGCCATTTCGCGTTCAGGAAACATATTTGTTCCATCTCAGTTGATTCCGATTTTTAGACTAGCTAGGGCTAAAAATCCCTATAATGTAATTGCAATGAATTATTCCGATTTCATATATTTTAAAGGTTTGTCGAAAGATTTAAGAGTTTTAAGCATACGCCAAGATGATGACAGAAACCAAATCAACTGGACAGAAATCTTTGAAATGAAAGTTGAAAAGAAAAGTTTAGATAATATTTTTTTTAAAGTATCTCACTGTGATGAACATTATAGAAGCCTCATATTGAAGAGAACCAACATAGATCATTTTTCCCTCGGAGAACTGAACAATGAACGACCAAAGATAACATGTCTAAAATATCAGGACCTAATTTCTTTGTGCAGTGGAGAAACTCCTGTAATTCGATCTCAGGAGCATGTGTCATCTTACAGATCTCTTCCACATGAATAAGTTCCTATTTTTATCGTTTTATGTTATAAACAGTTTAGTTTTTTTATTTTGGTTTATTATGATATACTTTTTAAGTTAAAAAATTAATAAACAGGTTTACTTATTCTTATAAAGCTGATAGTGTTAAGAGCGTTAAGGAACCTACGTTTATTTTTTGCGATAAGAATCCAGGCCAGGATTTCCACTTTTCATTTCTTTGAAGTACTAGGTTAATTTGAAACTTAATAAATGTTTAATTTTTCGAATAAAAGTTTGATTACCATGGGTTGTTGTTATTTTGCAAAGAGCGTAACTTTTTTAAAACAATTTGATTACAGCACACAAAAAATTTCATAATAGCGAATTGTTCTAAACATAGATGCCCACATGAACACAAAATTTAAGCCGCAAATTCCAAACCGTTTTCTCACAACGACAGCTTCTCTTGAGCCAACATCTTCAAATGCTTTTCCTGTAAAATACAAATATTTCAGATACGCCCCTATGTGTGCAAGGCGACGATATGGAATTTGATGTCGATCATTCCATGATAGAAAAGCGAAAAAAGAAAATGGAAGTTCCAGTATATCATCCACACGATTGGTACCAGTTGGTGAGAACAACTGGAAGAAAAAGACAATTTAAAGTCCATGAAATGGAGCAAAATGAATTCTTAGATTTTTCCGGGTTATTAAAATCAGTAATGGTCAACAGAAAGAAAAATATATTAGGCGAACAGTTTTATTGGCATAATGTGCAATGGCTACAATATAATAATGGCGGTATGGTACGTTACAAAAGTTCTATATCTGATTCTAAAGGTTTTAAAATTATAAGCTTTCTGAGACTGGGGGGCAAAAGTCAAAACCTAAAAAATTTGGTAGTTAAGGAACTGTATACTAAAGGGTTACTTCCAATATCAAAGGAGAAAAAGAAAGACTTGTGTTCGCTTTTTTCTTTGGTGCTACCAGTGTTTCACCAATTTTATCAAAATTTACCTACCGATACTAAAGTTATTGATAATGACCCAGATCTAGTGGATGAAGCAGTAGAACAAGAGGAAAATGAAATACTTACTTAGGCTAAATGAATCAATTAGTTTCTAAGGGAAAAAAAGTTAGTTTGTGTTTTTAAAACATGTATTTTGATATTATTTGCCTTATTAAAAGTTACTCCATTCTGACATAAGTCCTTTATTAAAAATCAGTGAGCTAAGAAAAACTTTTTGTTTTTGTTCATAAGGACTTAAGTCATTGAAATTTTGGAAAATACACTTTTGTAGATAATGAATAGTATTTGATCTAAAAAAGAATTAAATACTCTGACTAATATCAAAAACTTCAGGCTTTAAATTAATAATCGGATTTACAGCAATTTTTAAAATTTTTAAATTTGTTTTCTGAAAAACTATATTTTTTGACTTAAGCCCCTATTATCTAACATCTAAGATTATAAAACATGCAATTTTTTAATATTCATGCTAGTGACTTGGACATAGATTTGATAAGGTTAGAAAGTTTTACGGGAATTATAAATGATGGTTGTGTGCTTCTCAGATGCAGGATTTAAATAGTTAATAACATTAGTTCCTGTGTTCATAGGTATTTAGATAATTTTTTAAGAGCTATGTAGGATTATTTTGAATTTATTTTGTAATAGGTAATTTCGGTATCTGTAATTGGCTATTTAGCTGTTGTTGCTAGAATAATAAATAAATAAATTACAAGATTGGCCTCTGAAAAAACTATTCTGATCAACGGAAAAGAGACTTTAAACATGGTCGAAAACATAAATAGTGTAAAAACTCGAAGAATTACGTATTGGTGCCACGCACAGAACGTCATTGATGCAGATTTTTTTAAATAGTCAACCATTTAACGATAATAACTATTATTAACTATATCACATAGTGAATCATATTGGGTGTCCGCAGAACCGTATAACAAACCTTTTGTTTTCTCGCTAATTTACGAAACATTTTACTTATAATTTACAAGGTTTTCAAAGCCAACCAACCTTATTAGATAACATCGCGCATTATTAGCAATTGTTGACTTATTTCTTTAAAATATTATTAAAAGTACCCAATAGGAAGTATAACGGGAGGTACCGTCGCGAAACAGTAAACGATATTACAATGAATAAAACATCGATGGAAATACCACAAGGATAAACATTTGGAGCATTTAAATGTCAATTGAATCATCGGAATTGTGAGAACGAGGTGCTCGTAATTCTATTGTTTCAATAACGGAAACCAGAAGTAAATAGTTTAATTTAGCATTAAATGAGCTATTATTAGGTTTGGCTATAGGAAACCCCCACTGTAGAAAAAAACACTGCATGTAGCTTTAAATGGAATTCTTTCTAATCAAAGGTAAACTGATTTTCTTTTTCTCAGACTAATTTTGCCAATTGTAAATATCCGCCCTTACACATGTATCTCAGTTGATAATAACCGTCATGTCCATATTCAATTTGCTATTAAATAAAATCCTTCTTATACAAGAATATGGTACGAGGCCAATATCTATGGAATTAATGGCCGTTAAAAAGAGCTGCCGAACGATTATTATGTTGTTAATATTATTAAAACCATAAGGAAAGTTATTCGTGCGTAAAAAATCTAATAGATTTGGTGTCACGAGCGGGTATTAAAAAGGATAGTCTAAATTTTATAGTCTAGTCAGTAAGTTGAGTCAAGTTGAGTAAGATGTGGCCAGAGGCTAAGCATATTCTAAAGTTGCTTAATTGAAATCGAGTAGTTAAAGTTTGAATATATGAACAAAAAAAAATTGAAAAGTTTCAAAAAGCAAATGGAGAAGCAATTGACAAATCTGACCTATGTAATAAAAAATCTGAAATACAGAAACTTATAGCTGACAATCCTCTCAATCTCAACTTGCTGGTAAACAACGGGAGTTTTTTAGATTAGTTCTGGATTTGGAGACCAAATTAACCAGCAACGCTACTGAGCTTCAAGATTTAGTTTCTTTAGAAATTCAAATCGATTTACTTATATCTGAAAATGAAAATAACGACAAACATATCGAATTACTGCAGAACTCAAATGATGAACTAAAAAAGGAAACTTCTTTACAGACAGAAAAGGAGCTCCAAGTCGAACATGTAAAAACTACAAATATAATTAGGAGATGTGAATTTCCAACTAGTACTAACAATTTAGTACTAATCGGCAACTGGAATTAGCAAACTATCAGGTAACAAACTCTATAGCTGATGTAAGGACTAAAAATCAAACTTCTGGGGAGTAAAAAACTCAAACTAAGTAAAAACTTGAAAAACTTGAATCTGACTTAACCCTTTCGCTCATGAATTTTCATTTTTTAAAAGAAAAATTTGATTTTTTGTAAATCAACTCTTTAATTTTTTTGAAAAATTTTGACGTAAACAGTTTTTTTATTTTTTTGTTTGTTTTTAGTTTTTTTTAATGTACACATTTGTGTACATTGGTAGTCAATGGTATAAAAGATAAATTAAAACAAAAAAATACTTTGTATGATATATTGCAAAACAGTGCTTTATTTTGTAAGGCACAGGTGAACGTTACATTTTTGGCATAAAATTCTTGACCGTCCTTTACAGCCTGCGCCTGGTACTTTACACCTAGATGCAAAGTCTTTTTCATCAATGAATGGCAAATGGTCTAGTCTGTCCAAACGAACTTCGGCCACTGGTCTAATTTCTGGTCTTACTTTTAACGGTTTGGGCGTTGAAGGACCCGGATTATCAGCTGCTGGTCGCCCCCTCTTCCTAGTAGATGTTTTTCCTGCCAAGATTAAAACCTCAGCAACATAGGCTTTAAAGTGAAGCAAATCTAGGACATCATTCTTAGCCACACCCAAGTTAGCAGCTTTTTCTTTATATTCAAACCAGAAGTTTACGCATGCCATATCTATGGCATGAGCAAACATTCTCAGAGTCCACTTTTTAGACCTAATAAATGTCCGATACAAGGTAATAAGGAAATCCATCTTGTTAACACCCCCATGTTAGAGTTGTAGTTATTTATTACTTGTGATCTTAAAACGTAAATATAGTTCTTCCCTTTTTTATCCCATCGCCGGCACTGGTCTTTATCACCAACTCCCATATAATTTGATGCCATTACAACTGGCCGGTTGTCGTACCATTTTGTCATTATAACTTCCCCATCCCCGCTAATAATTTCTTCGGAACAACCTCGACCTTTTATTTTCATATCCTTATCGGACGAAAATGGCGGATTTTTAAATCTTTCAGCTCTTGCTGTGCACGTTGTAGAGTAAAGCGGGGGAATATGCCGCATCGGGTAATATGCCTCAGTTCGCTCATAGCTCACTCTGGCGGTTACGCCATCGCACTACCATAGTAACCTGTCGACATTAAGGTAGTCAACCACCTGTTTACTGATTTCCTATAATTTTAGGGTTTTCGCTTTTTTGTTATTTTTTTTTTTAGCAAATGACGTGATCCTGTTTTGTTTGCCCAGCCACACCACTCATTGGCTCCAACCGCTTGATCGCTCATTCTTTAAGCCCTTGAAAGCTTATTAGGCTCAAACTTGTCAAAACTGGGTACACAACAATCCTGGTCGAAAATTAAGCCGATTGCAATTTGCCCAACTATTAAATATTGCCTGGTGTAAGGCTGCAACAATTCAAAACGGGACTTCCGGTTTTAGAACCTGTGGGATTTACCTTTTTAATCCCGAAAAATTCCCGATTATGCTTTTATGATCAACGACGAACCATCGGTTAAAGATAGTCTTAACCCAGAAGAGATTTCCAATGAGGAGGAGAATGATCCCAGACCAGGTAATGTCACTGCAGTTGAGGAACCTGAAGATACGAATCCCTTTGAAGCAATTTTACCGGTTCCACGCGTCGAACCAGGACCAAGTGGCTATAAACGGAAACAACATGCCGAGATACTAACTTCACCAGAAACAATTTTTGCAAGACGGGTAAAGAAAAGAACAGAAAATTAAAACAAAAAGAAGAACGGAAAAAAATACAAAATATTAAAAAAACCGGGATACCAAAGAACTACCAAGCCCTTCTTTGTCAGATACCGAAACAGAAGTAGTAACGCAGGAAAGCGCCGAATCCGAAGTCGATATTGATGAATCAGAATTTTGCGCACAATGTCATGGATCATTTTACGACAAAAAAGTATATATGAAATGGATCCATGAGATATGTACGAGATCTGACAGATTTTGCGAAGAATGTCCGCCATTATCCGAATTTGCTTAAAGAAACAGTTAAATTAGAGGATATCTACTAGTAGCCACTAGGAATTATATTAATAAGTTTTCATGTTTTGTATTTGACTTCTTTCATTAGAAATAAATTTATGTTTTTGGAGTCATTAGCATTTTTTATTAAAAAAAACTCTAATTCCTAATTTTTACATATCGAAAACATGTTGCCATTACCCTGAGCTAGATGCCATATTACCCATGGGTGCGGGTAATATGGCAATACCGTATCATTGGACATTTATAATTATACTCTTTCTGACGACGAGAATATGGCAACGAGAGTTTTCACGTCGCAAACCTACATGGGTACGCTCTAAGGTTCAGTGTTCGTATTGCGAGTAGGTCCGATGGAGGTCAGAATGTGAGCGATTGACATTTATGTTGCCATATTTCCCCGCTTTACTCTATATATTTGCCTATTTCTAAGGTACTGAAGTAAGTTGTAATTTGAAAAATAGTTGTCAAAATATAACTGTACCCTAGAAGGTGAGATTCGTTCAGATAATTTTAGTACCACTGCAGCACCCGAACTAAATACATCAAGTTGCTGTGGGTCAAGTTCAGTAGTAGATCCTTGATATATTATAAAATCATACAAGATGCCACTGCTGCCACATAGCGCAAAAATCTTAATTCTCCATGGTTTGGGTTTGTTTTTGACGTATTGCTTGACGCTCAAACTGCCTTTGAACGGCACCATTTGCTCGTCCACACACAATTTTGATTCCAATGGAAGGGAAAGGCATCTTCTCCTAATTGCATCATATAATGGACGCACCTTCCAAAATCTGTCACCGTTGTCCGGTTTTTCGTGAATATTCACGAAGTGAATATGTTGTCGCAATTTATAAAACCTGTTAACAGTCATATTAATGGAAATCAGTGGAATTTGTAATTTATGGTCCCAGTATAACTTAATTCTTGGGTAATGTAGATTACCCATGATGATATGTATTCCTACAAACGTTTTTAGTTCTTCAACCGTCGTAGGAACAAAGCGGGTTTGTTGCTGAACAGCGTAAAGATTTGTATATTCCATCATGGGTTGGGAAATATCTGCAGAATAATTACAGAAAAAAAATGCTAAGCTTTTCAGCTGAACTACTGGTTCTTCTTCTCTAACGTGCCACTCTATCGGTGGAGTGATATACTGCACATTTTTTTGCCAAAATATATCCTTTTTCTTTGAAAGACCATTGTTTTCCAAATAGTCTTCTATATTGAATTTCTTCGATTTTTGTGGAGTTTTTGCCATTATGTTGGGAACAGGTTTAGGTTCTGCTTGTTCTAGCTGCTCAGTCTCTTCACGTTGTTGAGTTACAGGTGTGCTGGGAACAGGCTCAGCCTCTTCCTCCTCATCACTCATTGCTTGTAATTCTACAAGATGAAAAGTATATATGCTACGCACATTATATAATATACAAGTTCCAAGTATCAAAGATCAAAATCAAAGCCATCATCTTCATTGAATTCGCCGTCACTGGGTCCTTCAATGTCTGATAATCCGGCTTCTATTCTAATCGAATAGTTCTTTATCTGTTAGCGGGCGATTTCGGCTCAGTATAAACGAGGATTCTATAATATTTAACTATTTACTAATATAAAAAAGAAAAAAGTACGATTACATTTACCTTGTAATTTTACTTCTCTACAGTGTACACAAATCCGCAAAGAAAACTGAATGGATCACTGTTAGCACTCACAATACCACCTTTTAATAATTTGTTTTTATTTTTTTTTACTATTTTCACCACAAACAAAACACCACAATAATCTACCAAATAACCTTGCACGCGTTACTCAAATATTGCTCGCCAGCTGTGTAAATTACAGTAACAAACTTTTATTGAAAGCCCCTTGAGGGCCGCATCTATACTACATGTAAAATCCTAATGTACACAAATGTTGACACTATGAGCAAAACAATAAATTCCTTTCTGAATTTATATAAGGATAATGATAAATTCATGTACACAAATGTGTACACAGTGAGCGAAAGGGTTAAAAGACGTCCATTTACAAATAAACGGTAGGTAAGTAATAGGAATTAGAAGAAACTGTTCGGGAATAAGAGTCTGTAGAACAACATCTTGCAGATAATGAGACCAAAGTTGTTTCTTTGGAAATTGATTTATTGAAAGTCACCCTTCAAGTTCAAGAATATTATTCTCTAGAAAAGCAATTGAAATTGATGATGGGATTCTCGTATTAAAAATGTCAAGTCAAGATTTCACTGCCGAGCTTAAGGAGCGTAGTGATTTAGAGAAGGTACTAGAGGATTAAATTGATCACTTAAATAGTCAAAGTTTAAATAAAAATGCGAAAATAAATGATATGATCTAATAGGGAAAACGTGAAAAAGAAGAATCCCAGCTTCTTGACAAAAAACTTGACTTATTGCAGTCAAAAAACCGTAAAATTAATGTTCTACAAAAGGCAAACTCTGACCAGCTAAAGGAGCAATTAAAAAAAAAACAGATTTTCACTTTTGATTTTTTTTTAATTCATATACCATCCTGCATATAGACCATGAGAAAATGCCTTTATATGGTCCATAAATCCGTTCAGTGACACTTTAAATGGGTGAAGATTACGCAAAATGTATCTACGACCATAAACCTCCCAGTTACGTCAATTCGCAATCAAGAGAATGATTAAATGGTCAATTATTAAAGAACCTGATTTATTTCCTGTAAAGCAGGAAGTACGTAATTCGTCTGGCATATCATACAAACGGCTTCCTTGTAAAATAAGAAATATTACGACTGCAGTGTCTCGTAAATTATGATTTTATTAAAAAAAAAAGAGTACGTCTATCTTTGTTTAACAAGCAATTAAACAGGTACAGGGCCATTATTCATCGAAAATGAAAAAAAGTTAAAAAGGTGGAATGGTATGCGCCAACACATCTGACATTTACCATAAGCAAGGTGTCCATTGTTTGTTACAGAAACAATACCATAAAACGCGGTAATGGTATAAATCATTCAGTCGAGAACTGAAATGAGGTTATTAGAGCTAGATCTACTGACTTGCAAAAATGTTTGAATATCTCAGGAACTATTTGAGGTACGACCTTTTGGATGGTACAGTTAGATTAAGGAGGTCTCTGTTATAGGAACCTCGTTGGAGATATTGGCATTGAGGTCAAAAATATAATTTTGGAGATATACAAAGCTAAGATCGCCTTATATTAATAGTATTATGCTTAATTTGAGTATTTTCTGTTTTCCGTGCATACCAAGTGAAGGTGGCCAAGATTTGTGTGAAAGTGAAAACGACACTAATTAATTAAAAAGAATAAATAAAATAATTAATTAAGAATTGTTAAAATACATAGTTACTAAAATTATTTAATTTTTTTCCTCTTACTTGATTTTTTTGAATAAGATACTTAAAACTTAATTTTCTTATTTGAAAAAGATATTTTAATTTTATAATAACAAATTTTTAATTAAAAAAAAACTGTGATTATTTTATTTGCAAAACTCTCTCATTGCGAATAACTAAATTTATGTACTGTCACTATTGCATATATTTTATTGATTAAAAAAAATAATAAATCAAAAATATAATTTACATGAAACCTAAAATATTTTGTGTTGCTCCTAAAAAATAAATCAAATAGTACAGAAGGAGTTTTGCAAATAACAGCTTTACATGGAAATAAATTAAAACAAACTTACCGGAATCTGAACAAAACTCCCATTATTCAACACGGGATGCGAGTACAAGGGCACCACCGGCACCGAACCGTTCTTAATAAAAATCGGCCCCTGAATGGGGGTCACCGGGGGCGGCACCGCGCCGCCCAACTCCTCCTCGTCATCGTCATAATCATAATCAATCACCGCGTGCACTTTCGTTTTCGCCCCGTCGTCCGTCACTCGCGTAAACTGCACATTTTCTTGTTGTTGTTGTTGTTGATTTTGGGGCGGCTGATACGGTCCGTAGGGCGACCGTTGATGCGCATAATCCTCGCTGAGAAACGGCTTCTGGGGCGGCGGGTAGGAGTACGAAGTGCGGGGCGGCACTTGATAGGGCGGCAGCTGATGCGTGGGAGGCGGTTGCGGCTGATAGTAGTGGGTTAGGGGGCTGGGGGTGGCCGTGAAGGGCGACGTGTAGTTTAATAGAGCCATGCCGCGATCTCGTATTAGGGTTTCAACATGGTTTCTTTATAGATCTGTAAGGGGGCGGTAATATGTTATTTGTAAAGTAAATAAATAAAACAAATATTTACACTTAGAACATTGAAAGACTAGAGTTAGCAATGACATGGAACTATGGGCAGTTTGTTGGCTTGCAACATCTCTGATGCAATGATGCCAAATGTTTATGTAGAAATGGCCAAAAAAACATACTTTATAATATCATAAAAGATTGTCACTTATTTTGACAGGAGCAAAATAATACTATTTCTCTTAAGTAAAATATGAGAATATACTCTATAAAAAAGTCAACATTCAAAGTTAGATTAATGTAGATAAGATCCCTATATTAGAGAAAAAGCCAACAATATCGCAACGCCGCTCGATCGCATTGTTGATTCCACCCACACAGGTAATCTTTACCAGTGACGTCGTCAAAAAGTATTTACACGATAAAAATTTATTATTAATAGATTATGCTTTAAATTATAAACAATATTACCGTTTGTGAACTCTTTATGTGTTTTTTTAACGTACTTCATTATATTAAAGGTACTTATCTAATAAAAATCATTTTTATCAAAATTTGAAAAAATTTGTTTTTTTGCCATTTCTACATTCTGCATCAGAGATGTTGTAAGCAAACAAATTGCCTGTAGTTCCACGGCAATGCTAATTCTATCCTTTCAATGTTTTAAGTATTTTGTAGTCTTAAAAAATGATTACGTCAAGCCTATGGTATAATATGTGGCCCACATTTAAATTGGCTAACGTCTTATGGTTCAGACAGAAAAGAGTTTTTCAAATAAATTAAATGAAATAGAAAATTATCCCTTTAAATCTTCAATGCTTGACGTAAGATTCGGACTTCCCCAGGTGAGGAATAGTATCCCCACTAATTTTTTTATTTTTTATAACGATCTATCTAGTCACCTAAGTAGAAAAGACTCATATATGTCAATTTGCGGATGACACCTCAATCATATTGCAAAAACCGACCTACACCGATGCAGTCTCTAGCTGCAATGAATTTCACAAGCTGGTGTAAAGAAACCGGATTATTATTAAACGCTGAAAAGTCTACTGTTATTCATCTTAAAAATAATCACTCAATTATTACAAAAAAAATAAAACTTTAACACCCTGTATCTGTATCTTGAAAACTAATCATTTTAGGACCCATGTTTATATGAACTTTTTGACTTAAAATCGGTCCAGGAATGTCCCTTTTAAATTATGACTTACCCTTAAGTAATACCCTGTATAATAAAAAATATAAAAATAAATAATATAATAGTTAATGTTTCTTTATCTTTAAGCAAACTATTTTTGTATATTGATTCAAATACTTGACAAACATTGATTCAGCATTTTAAATTCGTTTAATTTTTTTTAATATATAAAACATACTACTTGTATTCAGCGTATAATAAATTTAAAAATTGCTGCCTAGCGCTTTAGGCCTTAAGACACTATAAGAAGATACATTAAATTAGAATAGGAAGGAGCATTGTTCGTTAAAATATAAATCGTAATAAGTCACAAAAATAAAAAACTCAATCACAAAATGGGACGAAAAAACCCATAAAACATGATAGAAATTAATACAATGTTAAGATCAACTTACTTGTCAAAGCAACGACACTATTCAAAAAAATGGTACACAAATTATAGAAACACAAATTATAGAAACAAAATAAACTTCTATCTGATAAACGGTATTAAAATAAAAAAATTTCTATATTTATCCCGTGTTCGAAATATACAAACAGGTCGATGTTCGGCGAAGAAATGAATTTTATTAACAAACTATTCCACGATTTAAAATGAAGGGAAATAGAAAGTTAAAATTTCATTATATTGTTATTAATCTATACTATAATTACCTTATAGTACTTAGGTACGGTGACGTTGTCAGTCAGGTAAAAATAAACTCAGGTAAAATTACATAGTTGAGCTAGAAAGGCAATTAATGAAAAACCTGTATTACTACAGAAAAGATGGAAAACAACTATAGGTATACGTCGAATACAAGTAGTGTGTTTTATTTATTAATCAAACACACAGCGTACCTTTGATACACATTTTTTTTTGTACAAAATATGAAACTTCTTAATTTAATGCACATGATTGATTTAATTGTAAGCTTTGTTAAACCAAAATTAAAAGAGTATTATTTTAACGTTAAAATGTTAAAAACGTTATGGGAATATATATCACAATTTCTCAAAACTCCTGCAAACTCCATCTACGCTACTTTTAGTCAATATGTCTAATATTTTTTATTCTTAAATTATACTGGATAATTAAAAATATATATCATTTATTTTTTTCATAAATGGTATGCATAACTTAAATAGATAGGAAGAACTATTTGTGTAGGCCTACAAGTTTTTGTCTTTGACTTACAAGTTTTTTATTTAATTTTAATATATTTTACACTTTTACTTACATGACAGAAATTAACATTTTTAACATTTTTAGGGAAAAATGTTTTAGACTATTGCTGCAATATCTAAAAACGTTAATATTAAACCTCTTAGAATATTGTCTTCGGAAGAGTTTGATTAACAGTAATATTTTTTAATATCAATATTTTGAATATTTATTGTCTATAATTACTCGTAGAAATTTCTCATTAAAAGTACTTACTATGGTAGACTTAATTTCTCTTAAATCCGTACTCGACAAGCCCATGGTATGGCGCCAAATTAGCAAAACAATTAATTAGCAATTACTGAAAAACTTGACGCTACAAGCAGCATAACTCACTAAGACTTTCTAACATAAAAATTAAACTTCATAAACGACAGCTAGTATTCTAGTATTCTACCACTTGATTTGATTTGATTTTTGTTTATAGAAACGCCCCTTTTTTAATTTCATAAAAATATTAGGATTTTTTAAAATGTTTTTGCACCTAAAAATTTATTTCAATTTTTTTTTCTTTCTTCGGTAATTTATTTATATTTTTTTTCACATTGGTTTTTTTAAAAATGACAATTATTTCATTAAAATTTAAAAAAATATAATTTATCAAATTTTCCCTTGAATTTATAATAAAAATTTCATTTTTACAGATATTTTTTTTTGTTAATTTGATTATAGGTTTATCTGATAAATCTGCACCATAATTATAACACTTCCAAAATTAATTAAAGCCATGCATAATTTAGATAAAACCGAAAAACTCCCTCTGCAGATCAGAATTTTTTTTACTAAAAAAAAGAGGTACAAATTAGAGTAAATTAATGCATAACTTAAATAGACACGAAGAGCATTTACTTACAGAAATTATTTTTTTATTTAAAAATTTTCTTATAATTTAATTAATTATAAAAAAAATAAAATATGCGAAATAGATTTATGAACTTCTGCTCACAAAGGAGGGTAATATGTAATAAATGTATAAAAGTTTTACATTTTTCTGAATTTATTTAAAAATATAGTGTAGTTTATATTTATTTTTAAGCTAAATAAAGAATATTATTATTACTATTATTGTTATAATAAGGAACCATATAACATATCTAAAATTAATTAAAGCCAGGCATAACTTAGATGTATCTGAAGAACTTCTTGGTTA
The DNA here is from genome assembly GCF_022605725.1 of Anthonomus grandis grandis. Lineage (NCBI taxonomy): Eukaryota > Metazoa > Arthropoda > Insecta > Coleoptera > Curculionidae > Anthonomus > Anthonomus grandis. Next base: position 8,928,515 of record NC_065563.1, on the reverse strand, counting down.
TGTCCAAAAGGGTTTAACTTCAGAATCATTTATTTAAAAAATAAATTAATTTTATCGCAAAATCGTTACTGACATGAAAAATTTACAATTTTTCGCATTTTTTTTTCACATAAACTCTCTTTGATTTCACATAAATTTTATTAGAAACATTTTCCTATAAGACTTTCACGTTTTTCATAAAAAAATAAGATTGACAGATTTATTTTTTCAGATATCGTTTACTTTCCCAATTTAAAGCGATTTTTAAATTTCAAGATTATAACTTTGTCCAAAAAAAAGTTTTTTTTCTATAATGCTATATTCTGCCACTTGATTTGATTTTTGTCTAAAGAAACGCCCGTTTTTTTAATTTCAAAAGATAATTAGGATTTTTTAAAATGTAATTTTTTTAATGTTTTTGCACCTAAAAGTTAATTTTTTTTCTTTCTTCGGTAATTTATTTATACGTTTTTTGTTCACATTGGTTTTTTTCATATTGACAATTTTTTCATTAAAATTTTCGAAATTAAAAAGAAATATATAATTTTTCCTTGAATTTATAATAAAAATTTCAATCTTGCAGATTGTAATTTTTATTATAAAGACTTTTTATTATACAGACCGTAAGGTTAGAGGTTGTAAGACTTCAAAATGTTACATGGCGTTGTTTGTATGCTTCGCTGTAAAGGCAGTTCATATTGAGCTGGTTTCCGATCTTTCAACTGATACCTTTTTGCTGGCGTTAAAACGCTTTATAAGTAGACGCGGGAAACCCCAACAAATTTACTCCGATAATGGCACCAATATTACTGGTGCCAATAACGAACTGCAAAATTTGGGAAGTTTTTTATTCGAAAACTAAGATAAAATATTTGACTCATGCTCATCTGAAGGCATAAGATGGCGTTTTATTCCGGCTCATTCACCTCATTTTGGTGGCCTCTGGGAGGCAGGTATAAAGTCAAGTAAACATCATCTGAAGCGAGTGGTGGGCAATAATATTTTAACTTTTGAAGAGTTGACGACAATACTTGCGCAAATTGAGGCGATTTTAAACTCCCGTCCACTCTCACTGCCATCAACCGATCCCAATGACGACAATCCTTTAACTCCCGCCCACTTTCTCATCGGCCAACCACTAACGTCTATCCCGGAGCCTGACATCACTGCAATACCTACTGGTAGACTTTCTCGCTTTCAACTCCTGGAACAGATGCGACAGAACTTTTGGCGACGATGGTCGAAAGAATATGTTTTAGAACTCCAGCAAAGGACCAAGTGGAAGAAGACGCAAGGCGAGCTGCAGTCAGGATCCATGGTACTGCTGAAGCAGGACACAGTTAGTCCTATGAAATGGAAACTTGGGCGTATACTAAGCTTACATCCTGGGAAAGATGGAATTTGTCGTGTGGCTTCCATCCAGACAGCAGACGGCGTCATTCGTCGAGCTTTTCCGAAAATATGTCCTCTGCCCATTGACGATTGAAAGTCATTCCTTTCAAGGCCGGGGGCATGTTGGCAAGTCAACAGCGCGAGAGTGGGAAAGTTTTAGGTCAAGCATGGCGCTTCCGACTTTAGACGACTTGAAAGCATTTTTGGAGTCGAAAGCCGACCTGCTAGAAACCATAGAATCGAAACGCGATACTTCTTCAGGCAATACTCCCAACAGACAAACGAAAATATCTAAATCATTTGTTAATACGGAAGCTAATGCTTTAAAACCTAATAATGCGAATTTTAATACAAATGATTATGCGACCCACAATACGGTTTGTGTTTTTTGCAAACGAAGTCATTATATTCGAAACTGCGCAGACTTTCTTAAATTATCTGCGACCGAAAGAAATACGCATGCAAAAAGACTTTGAAAAAAGGCGTCCAGGTCATTTAAATACGGTTTGCAGATTAACAAACTGCAGAAAATGTAACGGTAGGCACAATACTTATGCACAATACTTATGCACGATATTATTTTTTATTTAAAAATTTGATTATAGATTTATGATAATTCTGCATCATAATTATAAAACTTCCAAAATTAATTAAAACCACGCATAAGTTAGATAAAACCAAAAAACCTTTGTTTGTGTCTAAAAGAGCTTTACTTTAGAATTAATTCTTAATAAAAATATAAGAATAAATTAATTTTAGCGCAAAATCGTTAATGACAGGCAAAATTTACAGTTTTTCACAATTTTCTCAACTTCTTTTATAGATATTAGGTATTATTTACGTAGTCTGGGTCTGTACTACGCAAACCAGACGTGTTTTCTATCACCGCTATCATTTTAGTGTTTTTGAAGTTGAATTAAGATTTTTTTATGTATTTGTCTGGATCAATGTGTGCAGAAAAATGTAAAGTTTTCACGTGTATGATTAAAAATCCGAAATAAAACCAGAAGAAAGTGAAAAGTGGGAAATTAAGTTTCAAATACTAATCAGGCTCGTTATCGGAATCAACAGTAGTAAATTCCTAACTGATAAGCAGTTTACGCATATTTACACATTTCATTGTTATTGTTGCATTAAAGGGTCAGGCTTGGACTTACAGTTAATTTTATTTATGAGCTTTTAAGTGTTTTGTTTTTTTTTTTGGTCTGTATAATGGAGACTTCCAACAATATATTTGATGGGGACCCCATGATCAATTGTATTAAGTGTAAATTGGTCTCTGAAGATGTGAAGTCTATTATTCAATGTTCTGCGTAAAAATATTATTATCATGGAAAATGTGCTAATGTGGACATGCGTGGTTTCCACATGAAAAAATCCACTTGGAAATGCGAGGGATGTGAACCTTTAGGTGAAGGTAGATCAACTACCGATGCACCCAGAAACGAAAGATCTAGAAAACGCAGCCGTATCGATGATTTTATGGATCAAGACTCTGCAAATGAAATTAGTAATATCTTACAATATTTGGTGGCTAAGACTAAGGAGTTAAGTGCAAAGGTGGATTTGCTCTTAAGCGAACACCGTGGCCTTAGAGAAGAAATCGCTAGCCTTAAAGGAACAAAAGTAGTGACAACATCAGCTTCAGTGGTAAGGAATTCAATGTCATATGCAAAGGTATTGCAGAATGATAATAAAATATTGGTAGTTAAACCAAAGAGGCTGATAAAAACACGAAGCAAATGAAGGACGATATCAGAAAAAAAGTGAATCCACCTGAGATTGTTGCGGGTTTGTCTTTGGGTAAACCCACAAAGAACGGAGGAATAATTCTTAAATGTGGCAATGAAAAGAATATTGGTATTATTCAGACTGAAGTACAAACTAAAATGGCCGACAACTATACTGTTAATGTGCCTAAAGTCTTGGAAAGGCGACTAAAAGTGGTGGGAATAAATGAGTCCAAACATCCGTTAGATGATGCAGGAATTATTGCAAAAATTAAAATGCAAAATAATATACGTAGGAGTTTAGAAACAAAATTAAATCTGCGTAATCTGCGTAAAACTAAGATAATAGATAAAAAGTTTAATTTAATAATGGAAATGGTTATATGTTAGGGAGTCTATTTTATTGAGAGGGAAATAATAAATATTGAGTGGAACCGTTGTGTCGTTTTTAATGACTATAATATTAAACGGTGTTTTAAGTGTTGCTTATAAAGGCAGTAAAACATGTGCAAAATGTAGTGGTGATCATGACGTTAAGGAGTGTAATAGAAATGTGTTAATTGTGTTATGTCTAATCAAAGATATAGCCTTAATTTAGATGTTGGTCATACTGTATGGGAGATTAAACAAGTGTGAATCGTACAAAAGGATTGAAGAACAACAAAGGAACAAGTACAACATATAGCAATTAGATAAAACTATTGTATTTAATGCAAACATGGTTTATTTTAACTGTCAACAAGGATCACATTAATCTTTTAATTAACGATTGGAAACCAAATATTATTCTTTTAAGCGAGACTCACGTAACTTCCGATATTGAGTCATGTGAGCTGGTCATAGATGGGTAGAGCAATGTACATGTACGAGTAATAACAGTAAAACAGGAGGGGTCGTAGCATTAATTAGGCGTGATATTAAATAAAGAATTAGAAAAGTAGTATGTGTTAAAAGTTATGTCTGGTTACTGTCTTTTGAAATGTCTGTGTCTCGTGATAAGTATTTGTGTTCTGTTTTATATCATCCACCTAACAAAGATGATGCTAAATTTTTGGAATTTTTTGATCAATACCTAGATGAGGTTAGTGACTTTAATGGAACAAATGTAATTGTTGGTGACTTCAATTTTAATCTGTTTAAAAATACTGTCTACGGCAACAAAGTTAAGGACATAATATTTAGAAATGGATTTTCACAGATAGTCAAAACTCCAACTAGAACCGTGTCTGCTAGCCAAACTTTAATTGATTTTATAATTACCAATGACAAGCACTTATCTTATAGTGAACATATAACACCCAAAATTAGTGACCATTCCATTTTATCAATTCTCCCAAATTAAAAAAAAAAGATTAAAATATAGAACTTGTATCATATCAAAGATCATTTAAGAACTATAATTCTGTAAAATTACAAGAAGAACTACTTGCATTCGAGTGGAATAACAGTATCTCTGATGTAAATAGATTGGCTAATTCTTTTTTGAATGACATAAAGAGCATTTTAGATAAAATGTGTCCGAGGACTAAATGTTTACAAATATTAAAATATAGGGATAAAAAATGGATAACCGAGGAGATAAGAGAACTTGCGTGAAAGAGATAATTTATATAAGAGGGCAATAATTGATAAAAGTGAAAATAATTGGAATCAATATAAGGCTAAAAGAAATTTTACAATTTTACATTAGTTTTTTGAATATATAGATTCTAATAAAAAAGAACCCGAAGGAACTATGGAAGAATTTGAAAACACTGTTGCCGAGTAAAAGTAGCACACTACCGGAGCAAATTAATTTTAATTTAGAATTACTCCAAGATGAAGAAGTTTTATCCCACAGATTTAATAAATATTTTGTAGAGAGTGTGGAGGATATTATAAATAATATACCACAAAGCGGAAACCGATTAAATAATGTTGTATGTCCTCCCGTGTTTAACATTTTTTCTAAATTCAAATCTGTCTCTATGTTAAAAATGAAAAATACTCTAAAAAACTTAAAAAATGTTGGTGGTGGTGAATCTGATATATCAAAACATGTCCTCTGTGATGTCTCTCTTATGATTGGTAATAGATTGTTAGACATTATTAATACTTCTTTGTCTAACGGTGTTTTCCCAGATGATTGGAAACTGTCTACTGTTATTCCTGTTCCCAAAGTACAAAACACAAATTTGCATAATGAATTTAGACCCATTAACACGGGACCTGTCTATTAAAAAACTCCTTGAGAATTGTGTTAAGGAACAACTTGTTGAGTTTTGTGATAAAGGCAAAATAATTGTTCCTGGACAGTCGGGATTTCGTGAGCATCATTCTTGTGAATCCGTTGTCGTTATTATTTGTGATGATTTTCTCAAAACTATCGACTGTGATAATCTTGTTTTAGCGGTATTTTTAGATTTTAAGAGAGCGTTCGAAACGATAATAGACAAATTTTAATTACCAAACTACAGCAATTAGGAATTAGGGATAATGCTTTGACTTGGTTTAAGTCGTATGGGTCCAACAGAGTCCAACGTGTAATGTTTAAAAATAGTATATCTCAGTGTGTTTCTGTTAATTATGGTGTGCCTCAAGGAACTGTTTTAGGACCATTGTTATTTCTACTGTACATTAATGATATGGTAAAAGTTATTGAAAAGTGTAGGGTGGTATTATTTTCAGATAATACAATGGTGTATATTATAGGCAAAAAATTACAGCAAATGCAAATCGACCTAAAAAATTAATTAAATAGTTTATTTGTCTGGCTTTGCACTAACAAATTGTGTTTAAATACAGCTAAATCGAAGTTTTGCATATTTGGCAAAAAGTCACGACTTAATCAAATAGACATGGATAGTGTGAGCGTGAGCAATACTGTAAATGGCATTCTTTATGAGAGTGAAATTAAGTATTTGGGTACTTAGTATTCTAGATGCCAATTTAAACTTTTGTGCACATGCAATATATATATATATATATATATATAAACTTTTGTGCACAGACTACGTCATGCGAAAATTCTCCAAAAAAGTTGGATTTATCACCAGAGTGGGAAGAAACCTCTCCATGAGCACAAAGTTGCTTTTGTTTAATAGCATTGCACTTCCGCATTTGCAGTATTGCTCCACGTTGTTGTTTAATCTGCCACAATATAAAATACACCAGTTGAAAGTAATACAGAATAGAGCTATGAGACTGATTTTAAAATATAATCGATATACACCAATTAAATGTATGTTAAGTGTCCTAAATATGTCTGTGACTGAACGTATAAAATTTAATGTCTATTTGTTTATATTTAAATTGAAACATCGTTTGTTACTCTTACTACGTAGTATTGATGTACATACATACAATACTAGACATCGTCAGATTTCGCCATAGTAGAGAGGTGTAACACTGTTCAGTTACTTAATTCGATTTAACTTAGGGGCTCAATAGAATTTAATAAATTGCCTGTGATAATGTAAATCAGTTTAGGATGTTATTGAGAAAACATCTTTTAAATAGGGATAGCTAAGAGAATTTCTATTTTTTTTTTGTTGTACATTATATTCTTTTTATGATTTTAGTTATAAGTTTTATTATACCATTTGTGTTGTCCTAGGTTAGGTTTTATTATGCTAAATAAACTTCTTTATTATTTTTATATTTTTCAGATCAATATAAACGCTTTTTTAATGCGTACGATTCTGTTATTAAAAAAACATTTAAATTTTTTTTAAATTAAGTTTTGAAAATAAATGGGCACATCTCAATGTTTTAGACTATTGCTGTAATATATATTAAACCTCTCAGAATATTGCTGTCGGAAGTGTTTGATTTATAGTAACATTTTTTAATATCAATACTTTCAATATTTACCTTAATTTTGATAATAAATAAATTTAGCTCTAATATTGTTGCCACTATCGATTTTCTTCTTTAAGCTCTTTAGAAAGTCGTTCCTAAAACTCTTTTTCCACCCAACGGTTACCTTGTCTATAATTACTTGTAGAAATTTCTCATTAAAAGTACTTACTATGGTACACTTCTCTAAAATCCCTACTCGACAAGCCCATGGTATGGCAATTAATTAGCAATTACTAAAAAACTTGACACTACAAGCAGCTTAACTCACTAGAACTTTCTAACATAAAAATTAAACTTCATAAACAACAAATTTCTGTATATTTCCCAGAAACTGTGGAGACAAGTTTTTTTTTTTTAAGTGATATAAATGTGTCACCATGTACCAGAAAGGTACCGTGAGAACCTCGGGTTTTATTAATATTAATGAGGAAACAATAGCGTTTATATATTGTGAATTTTTCAATTGTTTCTCTCGGTTAGAATTAAAGGTTATGTTGGCCAGGAAAAAAATGTATCACGTGCGTGGCCAGTTAATCATTCAGTAATTACACCTTATGACATTTTAAATGCGATTTCATTGAGAAAATTGATTGGCAATCGATATATACGGTTAATAGAGCGTGTGTTTATTTAATTTTTTTGTATATACATATATATATATATATATATCCATATCAAGTTATATTATACAGGGTGGCTTATTAAGAAATTTTAACCACGTAATCTATGTGGCAAAAATAAGCCCTAGTTTATTCCTTTCTTTCCGAGATACAGCTTGTTAATATAATAGGAAAAAAACGTTTTTTATTTTTATGAAATTTAGGACATATATAAGTTTTAAGCATCAAGCAGCTCTTTTTGCATGAACATTTTTTTTTAATTGTACCATCAATGCGTTTGTATAGCATCGAGACCGTTCCGAGTAAAAAAATGAATGAAAAAATCGCTAGAATATAATAAAACAATAAAGAACTTACCACGATTTTGTAACAATTTTATTAGTATATTTAAAACTCAATTCATAAATTCAAAAAATTCACAAATTCAAAACTCAACTACTATTTTTAAGATAAAAGAATTTAATTAAAAGACGTAAATCACAGTTTGAGTTCCCAATTTCTCCTTTCAATACAGTATTAAGCATAGTCATAAAAAACTTAAATTTCCTTATTGGGTAAATCAAATTGTAAGTGTGAGGAGAAAAACTGTTGCCAGCTTGGAATTTTATTATTTTATTAATAATAGTTGTAACCTCAGGGCCTAGTTCTTGCACCAATATTATTAAAATTATACAATAATAATAAACAGGGTATTCCAAATTCGACCTTGATTTTAAAATAATTTGCACTTTTGTTTTGCCACTTTTTTTGTGCTACATGATGGTACCTTTGGATTTTTAATACGATGTTTCGTCTTTTGCTAACCATCATCAACTCTGTTTTTTCTTATGGGCGCAATATAGAATTTTCACATTTTTAAAATCTCTGTAAAATGTTTTAAAATAAGTTTTTCCTTTTGATTTTTCGGCCATTCTTATATTATTCAAGGCATTTGGTACAAAATCTATTTTTATTCCTGGACTTTAGGGTCATTTTCCACGGGTTTCAAATAATTTTTCTTTTTATTTTAATGTTTTAGGGTTAATATTTTCTGCTCACAATTTTTAATTCCAGAAATTTTAAAATTACAAAATACATTTTAGGAATTTTGTATATTTTTCAAACATCCTTACAATATTCCAGGCATCTGGAATAAAACATAATTTTATTTCTAGGTCTTAGGGTTATTTGCCACGATTTCCAAGTATTTTAAATAATTTATCATTTAATTTCCCAAAACAATTTTGTTATCCATTTCTAACTCCAGATTTTTTGGAGGTATTAACATCTTTCAGATTTTTTGAGGATTTTTATGATTTTTGAAGCATTTGGATGAAATCTTGTTTTATTCTAGGACTTTGGGACAATTATTACGTCTTTCAAGTATTTCAAATAATTTTTATTTTAATGTTTTAGAATAAGTTTTTGTTTTCAAAATTTTTGAAATTTAAAAAATTATAATATTAGAGGCATTTGGAATAAAATCTTGTTTTATTCCAGGACTTCGGAATCATTTTTTACGTCTTCCAGGTGTTCCAAATAAGTTTTCTTTAAATTTTAATGTTTTAAAATAGGTTTTGGTTTTCAATGCTTAATTTCAAAACTTTAAAAATAACTTTCAACAGTTTCCAGACTTTTTGAGCATTTTTATATTATTCCAGGCAATTGTAATAAAGATTTTGCGTTAATTTTTTCATGTCTTGCAGGTATTTGAAATATACATTAATTAATGTATAATATTGGAATACAATGCATTTATTTAATTTAACGCTATTGCGTTTTTAGAATTTTTTAAGCTTGGTAAATTGGCATATTTTTCCTTTTTATTCCAGGCCTTTGGAATCAGTTTTTCTATTTTCTAGACTTCTTCGAGTGATTTTTTATGACTTACAGACTTTTAACGTAATTAGGTAGGTTTTCCAGAAAGCTTGATTCATCTAATATATTATTTAAGACACTCAAAGGAAATTTTTACTCCTTCCGGGGATTTCAATAACTTTTAAAAATATCTTCCAGGAATATTGCGTAATTTTCTGTCTTGTGAGTTATTTTACTAAAAATTTATGCAATTATGGTTTTTTACAAATTAAGAAAATAAAATTAATTATAAAGGTAATATGGACCGATGAAAGTACATTTACAAACTGTGGCATTTTAAACAGAAATGATAAATGCATTTGGAGCAAAAATCCCCGATAATTTCGGAAAATTACTATTATTTCAAAAAATTGATCTTTTAATTTAAATGTTTAAATCTTTCAGATTTTTTAAGGACTCTTATGACAGTCCAGGCATTTGGATGAAATCCTGTTTTATTCCAGGACTTTGAGTCAATTATGACGTCTTTTGCACACTTTTTCACACATTTTGCGTTAATTTTTTCATGTCTTGCAGGTATTTGCAAAATATAATATTGGAATACAATGCTTTTATTTAATTTAACGCTATTGCGTTTTTAGGATTTTTTAATTTTGGAAAATAGGCATATTTTTGGTTTTTATTCCAGGCTTTTGGTATCAGTTTTTCTATTTTCTAGACTCTTGGAGTGATTTTTTGTAAATTCCAGACATTTAACGTAATTCTGTAGGTTTTCTAGAAAACTGGATTAATTATATACAATATTATTTCAGACACTTAAATGAAATTTTTACTCCTTCCGGGGATTTCAATAATTTTTTAAAATATTTTCCAGGAATTTTGCGTAATTTTCTGTCTTGTCAGTTATTTTACTAAAAATTTAAGCAATTATGGTTTTTTACAAATTAAGAAAATAAAATTAATTATAAAGGTAATATGGACCGATGAAAATACATTTATAAACTGTGGCATTTTAAACAGAAATAATAAATGCATTTGGAGCAAAAATTCCCGATAATTTCGGGAAATTACTATTATTTCAAAAAAATTATGATTTAATTTTAATGTTTCAAAATAAGTTTTTCTTTTAATTTTCCGGATTTTTCGAGCATTCTTATATTATTCCAGGCATTTGGAATAAAATCTTTTTTATTCCTGAACTTTAGGGTGATTTTCCACGTGTTTCAAATAATTTTTCTTTTAATTTTAATGTTTTAGGATGATTTTTTGTTTCAAATTTTTAATTCCAAAAACTTTGAAATTTAAAAAAAGTATTTTTGCAATTTTTTATATTGTTTGAACACCCTTACAATATTCCAGGCATCTGGAATAAAACATCATTTTATTCCTAGGTCTTAGGGTTATTTGCAACGCCTTTCAAGTATTTTAAATAATTTATTTTTTAATTTTAATGTCCCAAAATAATTTTGTTGTCAATCTCTAACTCCTGATTTTAGAGGTTTTAAGATCTTCCAGATTTTTTAAGAATTTTTATGATATTCCAGGCATTTGTATGAAATCCTATATTATTCCAGGACTTTGGGTCAATTATCACGTCTTTCAAGTATTTCAAATAATTTTTGTTTTAATGTTTTAGGATAAGTTTTTATTTTCAAAATTTTTGAAATTTTAAAAATTATAATATTAGAGGCATTTGGAATAAAATCTTGTTTTATTCCAGGACTTCAGAATCATTTTTTACGTCTTCCAGGTGTTTCAAATAAGTTTTCTTTTAATTTTAATGTTTTAAAATAGGTTTTGATTTTTAATGTTTAATTTCAGAACTTTCAAAATTTTTAAAATAACTTTTAACAGTTTCCAGACTTTTTGAGTATTTTTATATTATTCCAGGTAATTGTAATAAAATTTTGTTTTATTTCAAGATTTTGCGTTAATTTTTCCATGTCTTGCAGGTATTTATAATGTTGGAATACAATGTTTTTATTTAATTTTAGGTTTTTATTTAATTTAACAATAATGCGTTTTTGGGATTTTTTAAATCTGGAAAATTGGCATATTTTTCCTTTTTATTCCAGGCTTTTGGAATCAGTTTTTCTATTTTCTGGACGCTTCGAGTGATTTTTTATGACTTTTAACGTAATTCTGTAGGTTTTCCAGAAAACTGGATTAATTTAATATATTACTTCAGATATTCGAAAGAAATTTTTACTCCTTCCAGGGATTTCAATATATTATGGAAAGGACTCTAATAGAGCTTCATCCTTCTGAGACAACTGAATGATCCCCTCTTTTCCAGGAGAAAGTGCAATTGCCGTTTAGCATGAAATCTATAATAATAATATTAATAATAATATTAATATACCTATTCAAAAAAGTTTAATACATTTCATACAAAAAGTAAACAAATTATGAGCAATAATAATTATGGTATAGTCTTGATGACAAATTACCTGTATGTGTAAAGCACTGTTCTTTTAAATTCTACTAGATGATTACAAACAAATTAGTATATGTAATTAAAATAAACCCAAAACATCAGTGATAAACACCAAAATGACCACCAACCTAATTAGACAATTCAAGGAAAACTTTACCCAGCAAAAATATTTTTTAAATCGATTAACTTAAATTCTCATATATACATTTATGAGAATTTAAATGTATATAAATTATACGGGCTGTCAATTTAAAACTTTTTAATGCAAATTTCTTTGAAAAAATCAAATTTTTGTCAATAAAATTAGGTACTTAATTTAAATAATAATATGTCTTATTTACGGATATTTAAAAAAATAGCTGATTGGTGATTTTTTTTACAGCTTGACACTACATCAGCTTTTCGAGAGTCTAGAGGAGAACCCGAATGTCAATCAACCTAATAACTTTAACCCTACAACTGTTTTGCCCTAAAATGCGACGTTGCCTATTTATTAACAATTTAAGGAAGTTTTCACGAAAATCAATTTATCATTTATATCTTAATATTTACGAAGTTCTGTTTCTAGATTTTTGAAAAATCTATGTAGAGTCCTTGACTTAGTTCATTTTATCTTTCGATATTCCAAAATTTATTTTTTTTTTATACAAGGTGATCAAAATTTGCGTTATTTTTTAAAATGAAACACCTTGATGTATCTAGTAATGCGATTTGATAAAGCATTCTTTTTCAAATTGGCTTGACATGGAAAACCGTCTTAGTGGTTTTGTTTCATGCTTTAATTTTTAACAAAAGCCCTCCATATCTTTGCCAAAAAATTAAATTTAGATCCGACGTTCATACCTTAAATCTGAGATTTAAGGGTTTGCTATACTTCCTTGCATAAAACAAGTATACAGGGTGTCCGGAAGCTAGATGCAATCCTTTAAGGGGGTGATAGCTGACTTAATTTCAAACATTTTAAGCTAAATATGTGTAGGTCAAACTTTTGTATTTTTCTCAAGAAATACCAAAATTTCACACTTAAACGGTAATAGAGCGCAAGTTACAATTAGTATCGGAGTTTCAAACTTTATTTTGTCTAATGTGTATTCATAAAAAATACGATCAATTTCAAGCTTCTGTGTAAGCTTATTAGAAAAAATAGAGATATTGAAACGTAAAAAATAAACATGGAGTTAAAATAAAAATGCTTTGTTTTATGCTTAAATAATTGTTATGAAAATGCTTTCGTCGTTCAAACCTCTCTAAAAATATGCCTAGCTTCTGCCCTTTATTTTAAGATATCACTCATGCCAATTCTCAGAATTATGGCCTCTTTTGTGCGGCAGGTCATGTAAACAAAACTTACTGGATTGGTTTTCTATTATGGGACAGTTCAGGTAAATAAAAAGTAATAAAAACAAAATTAAGCAGAGGTAGGTACCTAATAGTAGATACTGTAGGGTAAGGGGTACCTAGTAGGTACTGTGGGGTGGGGCTGACAAGTTAGGTACTCGCTTAATAAATAAAAACGTGTGATTTAAGCCTCTTGTTGTTTAGTTTCACTCTCGCCTCTAATTTTGTAAGATTATCAATTTCGTACTGACTGCATCTATTGTTTTTTAAATCGAGTTTCTGTCCGTTTTATTAAACAGTATTGTAAAATGGAATTTACCAACCAAGAGTACGCTGACATTGTCTTCATATATGGACGCGCTAACGGTAATGGAGCTTCGGCACGACGCTTGTACCAGGAACGTTATCCAGATCGGAGGTTACCAAACTTCAGGGTGTTTCAAAACATCTTTCGCCGTCTTACTGAAGTTGGCATTGGGAATAATCCGGCACGTCGAGTCAACCCTGGCCATAATAATGTAGAGATTGAGGAGCAAATACTGGAAGCTTTTACCGCAGACCCTACTGTAAGCGTCAGAAAAGTAGCTGAAGACCTTGGCCTTTCTAGATGGAAGGTGTGGACGACCATGAAGAAAGATGAACAGTATCCCTTTCATGGTACGGGGGTGCAAGACTTACAAGAAGAAGACCCTGCAAGACGAATTCAGTTCTGCCGCTTTTTATTGAACATGGACATCGAGGACCCGTTATTCTTAAGAAGTATCTTGTGGACAGACGAGTCCAATTTTTCCCGAGAGGGTATTACCAACTTCCACAACCTCCACGAATGGGCTACCAAAGATGCAAATCCGCACTGGAAAAAACAAAATTCATTTCAGAACAGATTTTCGGGTAATGTGTGGGCCGGAGTAATAGGCAGGACTATTATTGAGCCACATTTTCTACCAGAGAATTTAAATGGTGCCAACTATGTATTTAGATTTTCTACAAAATGATATTCCCGTTCTTCTAGACGAAGCTGGATTATTGGAACGAGAAAGACCAATAATCTTTCAGCAAGATGGTTGTCCAGCGCATTGGTCCTTGGCTGTCAGGAATTACTTGACGACTGTTTTCCGGACGGTTGGATCGGTAGAGGCGGTACCTTTCCTTGGCCTCCTCGATCGCCTGACCTAACTCCGTTGGATTTTTTCATATGGGGCCGGGCAAAGGAGCTTGTATACACCACCGAAATAAGAACAAGAGAAGAGTTGATTCGCAAAATAAATGAAGCATTTGACAAGATGAAAGAAGATATGACCATAAGAGTAACGATCACCGAAGTAACAAAAAAGGCTCGTGCCTGTATTAGAAATAATGGATTGCATTTTGAACATGAACAATAAATAGTTTAAACAAAATTGTGTTTTATTTAACATTAAAACCTAAAATAACCCCACAATCGGGGCTCTAATGCTTACTAGGGTTATGAGAGGTCATAAGGATTGCATCTAGCTTCCGGACACCCTGTATTTACCAGATCATTCTCCTATAATATTTACATGCTATACAACAATATACCCTCTGATTTAAAAAGTTTAAAACCAGCATTATTCAAATACCGTTATAAAAAAACTTGCTAATAAATTCATAAACCAAATCTAAACTAAAAGTGCCAAGTACAATTTTACAACAGGGCTTATCATTTTTCATAAAAGGTTGCTTGCATGTTTTTTTTTTCTTCTAAACCAAAAATTATATAAGTATGCAAATTATGTCATTAATAGCACCGGATAAGAATTTTATTTCATTTATTGCTTTGTATTTTATAGATATGCATTAGAGCCATAGGAAGTGTATTTATTATCAGTTGAAAACTGCCTTACACTCCTTTTTGTGGTAACAACTACACTTATGTATTCCTTTGTAGCTAAATAAAAATAATTTTTGTGTTATCTGTTATTACTGTCAAATAAACCAAATTATTAGTATTATTATTATTAATATTATTATATATGAATTTAACTAGGTAGACTGCGCCTTACATAATTACTTTGATGAATAATTAAATTTGTACAAAGTACTGTAAATTTACGAAATATAAGACATTTATTATTATTATTATTATTATTATTTATTTATCGAAATAAAATCTTTAAAAATATTGTTGATTTTCACTATGTACCTACTCTCGGCATATTTCAATAAAACCAAATTTTTAAACTTTGTCCGATAGTGTACGTACCGCAAAAAAAAAACATATAAACTTTTGCCGCCAAAAACCACACAGATGAATTTAGTAGGTCACCTACGCCGACGATTTACATATAAATAGTACTCACCAAGAAGAATTTATGAAACTTGACGATACACGAGCCAAAATTTAAAAAAAAAATTAAAAAACCGATAAACCAACTTGAAATAAACACAGTGGGACGGCGCGTCAAAAACAAAATAAATTCTCGAAATAATTTAGAAAAAAAAAACTAAACAAATTAACGTTTAATGCGACGATGCGAGATCATGACTGAACCATAATGGTTGTACGCGGGTTTAGAGAGTGGCCTGAACCCCACTCATGCACCCACTCTTACTTTTTTTTTTTGTACGTGTGTAGATAAAGTTCAGAATGGGGAAAAAAGTCGATTAGAATGTGCTGAAGAATTGTTTTGGGGGAGGGTGTAATACGTATAATACGTGCAATCATGTGTGTTTGTGTGTGTGCATTTTCCGGGTCATTTTTTACGCTCCTATATGGCCCTGAACTATTCTAAAGTAGATCTATGTGAGACGTTTATGGTATACGTGTGAGAAGGCAGTTACAGTATCTACAGTGGGAGAAAAGTCTGGGATCTATGAAATTAGTTGCAACGATTGTGATGAAAAGTACATAGGACAAACCAGTATAAGATCAATTAATGTCAGATTTAAAGCAAATGTAGCTCATGGGAAATATGGAAGAGTTAAAAAGTGTGGCTGAACATGTTTTAAACACTCAGTCAGAAGTCACAAATCAGTTAATAACAATAGATGCATACGAAAGTTTAGCTTTTTATGGTTTTAATATTCAAAAATCAAAAAAACATTCTTAACAGCGATAAAGGTCCAATCCCTTACAGTAAAAACATGATAATTTAATAAAAAGCTATTTATATGTAATTTTTTTGTTTCTTGTTATAAATAGCCATGGCCTCCCATTACATTGTGAATTTGATCATTTAAATTTAGGAAATTGAATTTTTTTTGCGTATTTTTGGAAATAAGTCCATACTGTTATATATTTTTGAAAAAAAAAGACCAATTTTATGAACTATAAATATAGAAAGTGTTGGATTTAAAAAAACATAAGTTTTGGTTATAACTCAAAAACTATTAATCAAAAAAAATATAGCGGACATGCCTATCGAAGATATAAAGAAGGTATTCATTAAATAAGGAAATTTGGTTGTCAATATTTTGCTCGTAAATTATATTATGCCAGTTAATCGCTTGAAGTTCACCAAAAAATTGATGAGCGCTAAAATTATTAAAATTTTATTCCTTCTATTTTTAAATAACAATAAACCAAGGTGTGATCCGATACCCCCTCCAACGACACAACCCCCAAATCACCGACCAAAGACACATCCGTTACAAATATTGGATCTAGAAGTAATACACAAATATTCCGACTAATTCTAGTAGGTTGATTTATAATTTGGATTAGATTAAAATTATCAAACCAGGATATCAAAGGGTTTGTTTCATTCAGTAGATTAATATTAAAATCTCCCAGACATATTACCTGCTCAAAAAAAGGATAAATAGATGAAAAAATATTCTCAAAGTCATTAACTAATAAATTAAAATTAGAATTGGGAGGTCGATAGAAGACGCAAAAACAATAATATTCATTTCTGATTTTTAATTTAGGAATCGAACATTCAAAAAAATGTGCAACAGTAAACTCCAATGAAACAATTTCTGCCGAATAAGTGCTCTTAAAATTGCCACACCTCCACTTCTACCTACCCGATCCTTATGACCAAACCGGTAACCAGGAATAGAAAAAACCTCAACATCATCACCGTCAGTTAGCCATGTCTCTCTAGGAAAGACCATATCAAAGTCATATTTAAGTATTAAATTTCTAAACTCTAGAAAACCCGTAGATATAGACCTTACATTAAAATTCGCAATTTTAAAAAATAAATCGCTCATAAAAGAAAACAAAAAAAAATTAAATAACTAAACACTACTCATCTCTCAAAAACCTATATAGACTTCTAAGATATAAAAGTGTTCATGCAGCTTAAGGCTTTACCCCACTTTATTATATTATAATATGAAGCGTATAAAAGCAAAACCAGACATTTGACATTTTACAAAAAAATTAGTTAAAGATGGATTTTATATAGAAAAGTTGTTGACAATATGATTTTGTCACCATCAGGTGCATAAGTAGAAATTTTAAAGCCTTTATTCATGATTTAAATCTAGCATTAGATGTAAAAGCAGACATTTGCTTTTTAGCCAATCAAAGCGTGACTTTGTCTAGTCACGTGAACCTGCAAGCAGCGTGGCGCCATTATTTTTCTAAATTAATCAGTTTGAGGTAAAACGTGGTACGACAAAGAGTATAATAAAATAATTTTGTAAAATTTTTCAAGCGAAAAAAATTATTTAGTAAAAAAAGTACATGACGACATGGATAGTGACATTACTATTGAGCCTATTCCAGCAGGCAAGGGTCGAAAAAGACTGGTTAATAAGCAAGAATGGAAAAGAGAAAAAGCCAAAATAAAAAGGAATGTTTACTTAAGAATTTTTTATTAGTGCATTCTCTAGCGACAATTTTCGTTTTTTTTAGATATTCACGAAAGCGCCTTCCTGAATTTCTTACGTGTGGTCATAAAACAAAAAGCTTCAATGTTTGTCGCTTACTATGACCGAAATAAGAAAATTTAATGAAAAGTTTTATCATCAGGCATCCAAATCATATCAAGATCTGTTTATATTAAAACACTGCGTAACGAATAAACCAAAAAGACCTGGTACCAAAATTAAAGAAAATGTTCGAAACAAACCAAAGGCAGCCAGTGTGCAGTACAAAATTATCACTCCAAAAGGACAAATTTCTGTTTGTAAAAAGACATTTGTGGCTATACTGGGTGTTGGAAAAAATCGAATTGAAAGAATACTGAATCAATATCACGAGACAGGTGTTTTGCCAGTTGAAAGAAGGGGAGGAGACCGTGTTTCAAACAAATCAGCCCATAAAAAACAGCATTTTATTGAATCCATAACTTGTTGTGAGACTCATTACGCGAGGAATAAAACAGTTATTAGAAGATACTTACTTACCTTGTGAACTGAACATAGTTAAATTGTGGAAGATGTATAATTTAAAAGTGAACGAACAGTTAAAAGTCAAACAGTATTTTTTCAGACATATTTTTGTACGAGAGTACAACATTGACTTTGGATCACCAAAAGTTGATGTTTGTTCCAAATGTCTACAATTTTTGGAGAAAAAAAAAATCACCGATCCACACGAAAAGGTAAAGGCAATAACAGAACAGCGCGTACACAAACTACGCAGCAAAGCATTTTATGACTTGCTAAGAGATACAAATCCAAGAATTGCAATATTTTCGATTGACTGCCACAATAATTTACCGCTGCTGAAAATTCCAGACCAAGCTTGTTATTTTAGTATGCAGATAAACCTCTATAATTTTACTGTAGTAAGTGGATACTCAAAGTCCAGTCTTAACCCTCAAACAGTAAAATCATTTCATATGGGCAGATAATGATCGTCAAAGAAGCTCCAATGAGATAGTTTCCGCCGTTTTTAACACTCTTAAACATTTCAGTTTTAATCAAGAGATCGAGCAAGTACGTTTAGTAGCCGATGGTTGTGGGGGGCAAAATAAGAATACCACAATGGTTGGGATGATTCAATACTGGCTGCAATGCTGTTCTCCCCCCAATGTGAAATGTGTAGAACTTCTATTTCCCATTGTTGGTCATTCTTTTCCCCTCCCTGACCGAGTATTTGCTGAAATTGAAAGAAAGGTGAAAAAATGTTCCACTATTATTGATCCAGAAACCTGCATCAATATTATAAAAGAATATTCCATAGTGTTAAAGATGGGAGATTACTCAGTTTTTGACTGGAGGACTGAAGTACAAAAAGTGGTTAAACCTCCTGCAACCTGACATTTTCGGTTTCAACCATCGAAAAGACTAATATTTTTAAAAAACAGTAATGGGTTAGTTTTGGTGAAAAGTGAACCAGTTTATAAAAATAATATTTCTGATGCCAAGAGTCTCTGTAAAAGGGGAAAGAAAATCTTAATTTGAAAGATTAACAATTAAGGGTAGGCACAAGCTTAAAATCTGACAAAAGCATATCTGCTTTATTAGCTAAGCACTATGAGGAAGATTGGGCGACTGACGATAACCTTAATTTTTTCAAACAGGCATTTGATTTTAAAAACCCTCATGATGTAGATCATCTAGAGGACCCTGAAGAGGAGATTATCCCTGATAATGAGGATGAAGATTTAAGAATTTAATTTTTGTTATTTTGTTTAATAAAAGCATTACCTTTAAAGTTCGTTTTTGTTTTATTGCAAAGGCTTATTATTTTTTGACACCATAGATTTTTTTTTATCATAAATTTTATAATAATAAACTTTTTTTTTAAAATTTTATTCTCTAGTGAGACTACTCTTAATGAGAGTATACGCTTTATATTATGTACGTAACTTAAAACGTGGTAGTAGAAAAAAAACATTGATTGAGAAAAAAACAATGAAACAAAAATCAATAATTGATAAATCATAAAAGATTTGCAGCCACAAGCATCGAGTACTTCCTTCTTGTCAGATCTTCAAAAATTGCAACTCCTGAGTCTTTGAGAAGTTTCTTTGCGGCCATAACATTTTTCTTCTTTAGGTTAGATACAAACCGAACTAAAATCGATCGGTTTTTGTATTGTTCATAGGAATATTATTTTTCTCCTGAATCTCCATACCACAAATTCTGATATAATTGTTCTTTATTGTTGATTGTTTAATGTTTTCAAGCCGATCTCGACGCTGTATTAAGTATAACTCCGTATAACTAAGGCCGATCGCATACTTATAAGACATTTGTTTCGAACATGTCTGCGACATGTCACTTCAACTCTGTTGAACACAAATGTAGGAAACAAAAATTTGTAGTTCGCACATTTAGTAGTATACATCATGTCATGTCGTCGGATGAAGATGTGGCGTTATTATCGGTACTAATGTTGCGAAGGCGAAAGAAGAAAAACACTCGAAAATATTGGGTTCATCCATATAGTACAGATAATCTTCATCGCAGTATATTTAAAAGTTGTACTGGTGAAGAAATTATGGAAGATCAAGCAAAATTTCAATCATTTTATAGAATGTCACGAGAGACGTTTTTAGTACTTTTGGACATAATTGGACCTTCGATCAAGAGATCAGTTAAAAAATTTCGGGAATCGCTGTAAATCGGACAGAAGACTTTTAAGAAATAGCAAGTCAGCATCTTCCGGTTTTTCCGATTGGCCTCGGCTTTTCGATGTAAAATAATCAATGGCACATTTCTCTACAGAGTCCACTTCTTTGCGCTTTTTTGCAGAACTTTTATTGCGAGTTAATGCGCACTGAAAAAAAAATTATTTGGCCTAAAAAAATGTGGAGTTATTTTAAAGAAATATTTGTTCGATAATGGCCAAACAAACATTTATTTGAAATTTTTTTTTAATGTATTTGAATCGTTTTTACTTAAATTGTTTGTATCAAATAAATATGTATGTATTTAAATAAATACATACCTACTTTTTAATGGACAGTCGTCCAATAAATGTGTATTTGACTTGAACAAATGTGTTATTTAAAATACTACAGGTGTTGTTTAAGTGAAATGTACATTTATTCGGTTTAAATATTATTTTTTTTAAATGTATAATTTATTTGATTCAATAAAATAATGTATTTTATATTACCTTAAAAATAGTTAGTTTGAGAGAAGAAATATTTGCAATAAATAATGGACGATTTAA
Source organism: Anthonomus grandis grandis (assembly GCF_022605725.1). NCBI lineage: Eukaryota > Metazoa > Arthropoda > Insecta > Coleoptera > Curculionidae > Anthonomus > Anthonomus grandis. The sequence continues at coordinate 8,907,338 of NC_065563.1, read as the reverse complement.
TTTAAATAACTTTTGTTATTTGGATGAAACATTTAAGTGCACATTTTTTTTTAAATTTATTTGAACCCAGATTTTCATTATCTAATATAAATAAATGAGTTATTTGGTTACGTATCTAAAGTTTAATTCCTGCAGGGTTCTACTAAAAGTTACCGTATATTTTTTAAATCCAGTATCCGGTGTGGATAACAATTTTGATGCTAAAACATACATATGTATAATTACCATAAAATATGGGTTACAAAAAGATTAAATAGTACTAAACGAAAGTACCCAAAAATAATAATTTACAAACCTTGAACTATAAGGAAAGGTAAGTATATAGAAAAAATACTAATAAATAATGTTAATAATACTTCTTTATTATTAAAATGAAATATTTTTAAACTGCAAAATAGTCCAGTTAACATTACATTTGCAAGATTCCAAAACCATAAGAAAATAAAACATAAACATTTTTAATCTTTATAATATAGAAAAATATAATAACAAGGAGTCGACACTTTTATCGACTCCTATAACTAATTACTCTATGTTACAAGTCTAACAAAAAATTAGGATTCAAAATGCCACACTAATGCTCTGTAGGACATCGAGGTCGTCTATATGATGCTCTGAAATAAGTTTCTTTTTATAGAATATTCTTTAAAAACAAAATACATATGCTTTAAACTTATATAGAACTAATACAACAAAAAAAGTTTTGGACCACATCACCTTATTCAGTTTTAAATTTAGGTTTTTGTTTCCTTCTTTAAATTAAATATGTATTCAAGAGAATAGTCTTTTATGTGGTAATAACATTGTTTTAGCTTATTATTTTCAATGTGTCTTAATTAAATTAAAAAATGATGCAAAATATAACTTATCTTGTTGTGTGTAAATCTACTTTATATTTAAAACAAAACCAATTACTATAATTGTATTATGATTATACACAAGTACTTCAACAGTTAAACCAAGTAAATGTTTATTTAGTTGAAATAACCTATTATATTTTAGAATAAACAGTAGTTTATTCTGACAATATAATTTTTTATTGTAACTGAATATTTATATACCATTTATTTAGATCAAATACATTTTTATGTGAAAGGTGTGATCCGGTACATATGATCTTTATACACAAAAAAAGATAAAGGAGTGGAAGACGCCATATTTGGCAAAAGAACTAGGAATCATGAGCTAATAAACAACGTGAAATTAAGTTTTTTAAGATCCTACTAAATTTTATTGCCTACCAAAAGTTTTTAAAGTTATATGTAAGTACTTACCCTGAAATATAGGCCACAAATGACCCACGCCACATTGGTCCAAAAAGGTTTCCATTTCCATATATAGGAACTGTTAATTAGGTACACAATCCACAAGTTATGCGCACATCCACAGGTTATATACAAACAAACAAACATTAAATGAATCGTAAAGAGCGAATAAATAATGGTAAATTTGGTGAAAAACTGCGATTTGACAAAAATCTTATCTTCTTCCCAGTATCAAGCAAACAAACTGCCGGCCGGCTGGTCCGCACCCACAATTGCGCTTCGGGTGGGAGATTCCTGTTGTAGTTCTAATGAGTGAGTGTTGAAAAAGTACCTATTGAGTTATTTGTATTTAAACTTATTTATTTGTGTTTAATAAATATATTTGAATTAAAAAAAAACGATTATTTGATAAAATGAACTGAGTAACTCCTCTTATTTTTTAATTTAGTTTAAATAAATAATTATTTGTCATAAATAAAAACATTAAAAATATATTCAAATAAATGACTAAAAATATTCAAATACATACATTTATTTGACACAAGCAAGAATTAGTTTATTGAAAGAAATTGTATTCAGTGGAAATAAAAAAGATTTAAATAAATATTTATTAAGGTAATTTTTTCGGGTTTTTTTCAGTGACTAATAAAGGTTCATTAGTAGAGGATTCTTCGAATGCATCCCTATTTAGATCATTTTTTTTATGTATTTCAGGAGGCTCAATATCCGAAGATTCTTCTTGAGTCGAAATATTATTTGTTTCTTCAATTATATTTTTGGGAGATGGAATGCTACCCTTTTGTTGCCTAGATTTAGTGAACGGCAGGAGAAAGTCCAAATAGTCTGCTAAATAATATTTTTTCTTTGTGTGTCTTGATGATCCTGATGGTGGTTTTTGCCTTAAATGACGGGTATAAGCAGATCTTAAATTTTTCCATTTCTCCTTACATGCAGCTCCTAAAATTAAATTTTGTTTTAGATACTTGGCAACCGGAATGAGTTTCAAGCAGTTATCTTTCTTATTTATGAGAGGAGACTCTACAATTGCACAACTAGTTGAAGAAGTTTGTGACAATATTTGGTCAGGTTTGCAAATGGAATTCATGCCTTTTCCAAGTGAATTGCAATGGATTGAAAAAGCCGAACGCTTCGACGAACTTTGGAATTTATCGAAAACATATTAGAATACATTGTCCAGCCAAGACGGGATCCGCCTTTTATAATTATAAAAGTTATTTTTCATTGCAATGATTGGCTATAGCGGATGCAGATAGCAATTTTACTGCAATTGACGTTGGCGACTACGGTAGAAATGGTGATGGGGAAGTATTTAAGAATTCAAGTATTGGACGAAACTTCCAGGTAAACACACTCTATTTTCCACCACCGCAGCCTTTGCCCAAAGATCCACTTTTCCCTATTATTTTGTCGGAGATGCTGCCTTCCCTCTTTGTAAAAAATTATTAGTCTTATCCGTCAAAAAATTTAATAAACCCGAAAAGAATCTTCAACTATAGATTATCACGGGCTCGTCGAAGTGTAGAATGTGTGTTTGGTATAATGGTGTCAAAATTTAAAATTCTAGAGAGACCTATTCTATGCTCACCCCAAAAAGTTGATAAAATTGTTAAGGCAATTTGTGTGTTACACAATTTTATAAGAAAAATAGATGGAAAAATGTCAGAGGCAACATTTGAAATGGGTGGGTTACCACATAATAATAATAACACATAACAAATATTACAAAATTTTCACCCTCAATATCAGCGCGGCACAAATGAGGCGATAATATTGCGAGATAGATTATGTTCATATGTAAATCAATAAAATAAAGAAAAGCAAACTGAATTAAGAACTGAAAATATCGTTGAGCAGATTTTTAAATCGGTACAGCTGAACATACCATCCAATACCATTCAAGAATGATATCGAAAGAAGTTATGTGCAGGTTTTCGGTTTTTGACGAAAAGTGACTGGGAAGTTGTCAAAAGTTTTTTGTCGATCCCTAATGTCCAACAAAAAAAAATCCCATACATCCAGAGAATATTCAGTTTGTTCATAAAAGAATATTCTATTTGTTAATACTAAAAATACTTTTCATATCATATAAGAAAACACCCTGAGGATGACCTAATACAGCATCGAAACGTTGCACGTCAAGTGAAAACGTCCAAATTATATCCTAATACTTTCTGTATAAAACAAGGACAGCGCCACGAATAACGCGATTATCTTATTTTAAAATTATTTACCACATACACGTTAATTACATATTAAAACAAAAACATATATGTATTTCCGGAAGTATATAATAATTAAAAAAAAAAAGAAAACAATTTTGACAATCGACTGCCCAAGGGGATCCTCTAATGTTTTAGGAAACATTTACCAGCAGTTAATTGTTTGTACAACATGATTAATGGTTTTTCAATGTTACAATTTTCGATATCAGATCGAATTCTCTCTGGTATTAAATTTATGTAGTGCAGTGTGGGCGCGTTTATATGGGCGCGCCCGTAACAATTAAAATATAGGGTGGTCTGGGTTTTTTTGCATTAAAATATTTTTTTTTTCTATATTTTTGATCCATACGTTAAGCTGTCAGAGATAAAATCATTTTTACTGATACGATATTGATCCGTTAACAATTAATTCTGCCCAGTCATACGCTGTATGAAGTTCAGAGAATTAAAAAAAAAGCCGGATCTATCCTATATGGGGACAAAACAACAATTTTTTCTTTAAAAACTATATTTATAATAAATAACTATATATACAGAACTACTTGGGTTTCTGGTACGCCGCTGAATTGCAATTATCCTTGTGGCATAAGGAGCACACGGCGATATAGCCGAGTTTTTTCTCATATTGGACCATTTCCTCGCAGGTTCCTATGCTGGGTTCCCAACAGGAAGCATAAGAAAGATTTTCTGGAATAAAATATAATAATAATAAACAAAATTAATTATTTTTTATGGAATATATAATATATACGGAAAATAGTAATAAAACATGAAAAATAAAAGGCCATGTCAATGCAGCCTTCAGGCGATGCCAGAAACTGTTTAGGCCCAAGTAAAAGAAAACTTCTCATATTACACTTTCAAAAAAATATGGACCAATAACAAAATCATGTACTATTCCACCCCAAACATTGATGCTCCATCGGTGTTGAAAATTATTGACAAAAACTCGATGCGGATTTTCTTCATCGTAAAAGTGAAAGTTATGTCGGTTCACAAAACCGTTTCTGTGAAACGTACATTCATCAGTAAAAAGCACAAATTAAAAAAAAATCTCGTTTTCTGCTGCTTGATTTTATGCCAATTGACAAAAAGTTTTTCTTTTTCCAAGATCATTTTCGGAAAGCGTGGTAGGAATGAAATTTGTCGATTGTAAACGAGTTGTAATGTGATCTGTGTAGGTCTAGGCCTGATGATGCTCCGATAGGAGCGAAACACATGTAGCTTTTGAAAAAATTACATGGATTTGATGAGACCGTGACGTATTATTATTATATATTGGGCAAATAAGAAAATTTTGAATTTGAATAGACTAGTTATTGAATTAGATAAAAGCCGCGTGTTTATAAACTGCTTAAGTTCAAGTGAATTTTACTTACGTCCGCCCCCATAATCGATCCACACAGTCATACAGCCCTGTGCGGGCTCCTCGATTTCACTCGCACAAGGAACGTTTAACTCGCACGTGCCAAAATTGCAAATTGTACAGTAATCTACAGCCATTACTCCACCTACAATTGCCATATAAATAAGAGGCAACACTTACCCTTGAAATGGTGGTACTTACCGAGAAAAGCTGCCACTAACAGTTTATTCATATTAAGCGTTTATCAGTCTTAACAGTTGGTAAAGGTTTGCGCTTGATTTACAAATTGATAAACTTTTATAGGGAGAAATCTAGATTGTGGCGGATCAGATCAAGTTCATTCCGATCAAATAATCATTTAGGCCCATTATTATATCAACCGCCAGTAAGGAGGAATTTAAATAAAAATTATTGTTTATATACAACATTTATTGACGTACATTTATCACAAAATATCTATCTATATATTTAAGTTAATACATCGAAATGCACATACAGTCTATTCATTTGCTTGGAAATGCACTTTTTTGGGGAGAGGGTACAGTCAAAAGGTAAGGCAATTAAAATGATGATGGAAGTATAGGTAAATATTTGGTCTAGGGTTTTAGGATTTGTCATTGGAATATAATGGATAAAATGCATATTGGAGGATGCTATTCGCCATTTTAACAAGTAACGCTGTCATGTCTACCACTTTAAAAAAAAAAACAATTAGGAGTATTTAAAATAACCAACCTATTATACTTCCGTGCTACAACAGATCGTAAGTGATTAAAATATGAATTTTGAGATATATGCGTTTTTTTTATCTGCTAAAATCGCTTCGTATACCGATTTTAAAGGACTTAGGTGCCCGCTGGAATAAGCATTCGAAGAGCTTTGCAAATTTTTGTAAAATACCTAATGCTGATATTAATACAAGGGCCTTCAAAAAAAAATCAAATAAATCAATTTGTATTTTAGTTTTAGTTGTATTCTAGTAGATGTCTGTCTTACAAACATTAATTTAATATTTTGTGTTTTAATATCCTTGTTTCAAAGATTTTTTATTTTTTAGTCTACAGTTGCACAATTAACTATCTTTAAACATCTACGTTGTTATCTTATTTACTTTACGAGGTCTTATATAATTACAATCGAACTTTATTACAGGTAAGTTCGTTTGATTTAGTAATTATATTGCTAAGTATTTTTACTTTATTTATAAGGATCTCTGTAAGTTAAGGGCATAAGAGTCATAGCAAATTGAGGGTAAAAATTAAAAAAGTTTTGTTTCAATATATCTATATATTTAGTGTTTTTAGATTCCGATATTGATGACGCTACAAATATATCTGAGCATGGATCTTTCGAAAGAGATTGTACCTCAGCTTCAAAAGATATTAGTTGCTGTTCGTGTACAAAACCATTCTTAGGTATGTTTTAAACTTTTTACATAATATATTCTAATATATATTTTAGGCCCAATTAACGAAAATGTTGGTATGAATTCCCCAATGTTGTCTGCTTTGCCGAATAAAGATCCTGAAATATTAAGCGCAGATGTTTTAGAACCATACCTTGCCTTAGAACGCCAGGTGATTTTAGTGGTAAGAATTTTACATACCCACTTTCATTATTTTTGTGCACTTTTATTTTTTATTGCCCTTATTTAGAAGGGAATGGCAATATGGCGCAGGCGTTACCAACAGTTCAAAATAATGAAATAAAAAATAACTTTTTGGATCTAAGTCACTCAAGCTCCTTTGAATACACTATTAGTCCTTTAGAGCCAATACATTTTAATGGTAAGTGATCTATTACTTTTTATTAGTGCCACTGCAGTATCTGTCTGTCTTCGGATAACTATAGTACATCAAGTAGCTATGATGAAAATAGTAGTGACTTTTCTGATTCTCCAGTCCAGGGGAACGCCAGAAAAAAAGAAAAAAAAGTAGATTCTGGAGTTAAAGTTACACATATTGAAATGGAAAAACGCAATGCAGAACGGAATAAAAAAGAAAATAGAGATCCGGATGCAACAGATATGCAGATAGAACCACTTAGTGATTTGAATCCTGTTGAAAGATGGTTAATTATGGTTAATTACGTCAACTGCAGTTAAGTCTTTAAATAATGAATTCTATGGGTATGGGGACCATCCTAGGACTACGTTGTTATCTTATTTACTTGACGAGCACTTCATATAATTAATTACAATCGAACTTCATTACAGGTAAGTTCGTTTGATTTAGTAATTAAACAACCTTTACCTAAGTCTTATTTGATTGAAAACCAATCAAGAGATATTAACAGACGAAATCACATTGATTTAAGACCGTTTTTAAATAAATTTGGCCCATCATCTATAAATGATAATGTAGCTCTAGCTGATCCTGAGGCTCCGAATATACTTAATTTGTAAAAGGCAGAATGTAAAGGGTGTCCCAATAGGAACGCACGTTTTGAATTGCGCAGCATTCTTTTTTTATCGCAGTATGTCAAAAAAAAAACTGAAAAGAATAATGTAAACAGTTTGCGATTAGTAGCCATGGAATATACGGTCGAACAACGAATTATTATTGTTAAAACATACTACAAATATGGAGAATGTTTTGCGGAAACAGTTCGTAAATTGCGGGGCATTTTTGGTCGACACGATGCACCAAATCACACGACCGTCCAAAGACTAATTGATAAATTTGAACAAAATGGTTCTGTCGTGGATGTAAAAACACCAGTGCGTCACCGTAGTAGCTGTTCTGTTGAAAATATTGCCGCAGTGCATGAAAGTGTTGGCGAGAATCCGGGAATATCTATCCGTCATCGTGTACAGCAGTCAGTTGCACATTTCAAAGAGCACCACCCACCGAATTCTAACAAAAGATCTTCATTTACATGCCTATAAGATTCAATTGACCCAAGAATTAAAGCCAGTGGACCATGCGACGCGCCGTACATTTTCTTCTTGGGTATTGCAAAAACAATAAATGGATGTCGATTTTTCGAAAAAAAATTTGTTTATCAATGAAGCACACTTTCACCTTAATGGCTTTGTTAATAAACAAAATTGCCGAATTTGGGGCGAAGAAAATCCTAGAGTCATTCATGAGAAGAAAATGCATCCATTAAGAGTCACTGTTTGGTGCGGACTTTGGACAGGTGGAGTAATTGGACCGTACTTCTTCGAGGACGAGGCTGAAAATGCAGTTACCGTGAACAGCGAACGCTATCGTAATATACTCACTGAGTTTTTATGGCCTCAATTGGATGGTATGGATACGGGCGGTATGTGGTACCAACAGGATGGTGCGACATGTCACACTACACGTGAAGCAATTCAATTGTTGCAAAGAAAGTTTCCCAGTCGTGTCATTTCACGGAATGGAGACCAGAACTGGCCCGCAAGATCATGCGATTTAACGCCTTGTGACTTTTTTCTTTAGGGTTTTTCTAAAATCCCTCGTATACGCTAATAATCCAACAACAATTCCACAGTGGAAAAACGAAATTAGACGTATTATTAGCGAAATTGGGCCGCAATTATGTGAAAATGTAATTGAAAATTTCTCAAAACGAATAAGAGTCGGTCACGAAAGTACAGGCGGCCATTTGCCAGATATTATTTTTCACGTCTAATTGCAGTGTATTAGCTTTACATTAAAATATAAATAACACTCAGTTTAAAATAAATTATGACTTTTATTTACCAATTAAAACGTGCGCTCTTATTGGGACACCCTTTATTATATAGTCATGATATATGTATACACGCCTTTAATATTAAGTTTGGCAACCTTGGTTGTTACATGTTAGTGTAAAGCACGACCTTGGAATTGGAATTCTAAAATCAGGATCACTTGATATGAGTGATTTTAAATAACATTGTCAATTGTGAGTATAGCGGATTGCCTAGTTTTTGGTGATTTGTAAATGACGCTTGGGTATATCGTCTGTAACTCTTACTTGGCGTTTGTATAGGTGGACAATTTTCTGGAACTAGACAATTAGTTGTATTTGTAAATTGGAACTTTGAATAATTTATATGTATGTAAGATATATGTATATTTAAGGTGTTTTAATGATATTTGTATTTTTTCTTTTTTGCACTGTGAATATGACTTTTCTTCAGTTGGAGAACTCTATCTATGTATATGTGCTATGTATTGAGGAAATAAACAATATTATTATTTTGTCAGTTACATAAATACTATAGTTTTTATATAGATTTATTTTTATAGTGATTGTTGAGATATATTGAAATATACTTTGTTTTTATGCATTAGTATAACAATTTTTTTTTGTTACTCGCTATTCTATACGAGGCAGTCAGATGCAAAGGGGTGTAAGTGACTTTTTACAAAAATCGGGTTCTGTACACCATTACATTATTAAAGCATAATATTATTTGGTGGCAAAGGGATATATGTGAATTCTTTTCTAGTGGAGATATCTATCTGCAGAAACAAAAAGTACTTAGCCATAACATCAATTTACTTGGAGGCAATGGGATATATGTGCACTTATATCCCTTTGCCTCCAAATGACACAACAAATTACGTTTTTTGTTTACATGCGTGCGTGTGGTTCTGCGTATTTGTGACAGTTTTCTAAGCAGTATTATTGTTGTTTTTCGAATAATAACTGTTTACAGAATATATCAGTTAATTACTTGGTTTAAATATGACGGATTTTGAGTTAGATGGTAAGTACGATGAAATCAAGTTAAAAATACATGTTTAGTATAGTTTTTAGGTTATGGAGTACAGTTTTACTTTCGTTGTAGAATTTTGATGCTGGTGAGAATTATTATTCTTTGTACATTGAGAGTTCTTTTTTTTGTTCCAGAACCTGTCGATGATAGCGATCTAGATCGCGATTACCACCCAAGAGGCATCTACATCGACTACTGAAGGAGAGTCGAATGAAGGTGACACAGACAACAACCAGTCAACGCGTAGCAGGAAACAGATCAGAAACGAGTCATCTTGGGCACGGAATAAAGCGAAGAATGCCAGGAATAGTGGTGGTGAATTTATCGGCCATAGAAAATTGCTAAAGCCAGCAAAAGCCGTTCAAAATCTGGCAGATCATCAATGTCGATACGAGTGTAAAAGTTTTTCAAATGAAGATCGCCAACAAATCTTTGATGACTATTGGAATTTGGAGTCATGGAATCTACAAACGGCATTCCTTACCGCATGTATGGAAACACATGCACCTAAAAAAGTAACTGTTGAGCCACGTAAACAAGTGAGCGTTAAAATATTATTAAAGGGAAAAAGAGTGTCTAAACTCTTTTTGTTGAAAACTCTAAATATGAGCCAGAAACGATACGATAACGTTTAAAAAAAGAGAAAGCTGACAGGGGTAGCACCAATCGACCAACGTGGTAAACATACTCCATAAGATTCAGGACAATGATATTGCAGGAATAATGGGGCACATTGGATCATTTCCAAGGTACTCGAGCCATTATTCACGTGTAAAAAATCCAAATATGAAGTATTTATCAGGCGAACTAAGCATTCACAATAACACAATAACATTCAAAACCCTGTTAAAGAGAGCTTCTATAGATATATTTTTACAACGAAATTTAATCTGCGTTTCAAACTGCCCTATACTGATACATGTACAATATGCGATACACTTGAAAATAAAATCAGTAATGACATTAATCCTGAGGTTGTGAATGATAGTAAAGTTCAGAAAGAGATTCACTTACGAAAAGCTGAAAAGGCTAGATCAGCTAAAAATGATGCTAAGAAACTTGCTAACGATAATCCTAATACTGTAAATGCAATATGTTTTGATCTTGAAAAGACTCTGCCTACGCCTGTATTAACCTGTAGTAAGGTGTACTATCTCAGGCAACTGTGGACTTACAATTTTGCGGTACATAATCTTGCATATGATCAGGCATCAATGTTTATGTGCCACGAGGGTGAAGCGTCTAGGGGATCCCAAGAAATTGGATCATGTCTATTGAAATATGTTCAGCAACTTCCAAGTTCAATAGAACATATCATCGCATTTAGCGATAATGCAGCGGGTCAAAATAAAAATCACAACATCATAAAATTCTGGAGACATATTGTTCAGACAACATCAGTTTGTAGAGTTGACCATAAATTTTTAGTTTCTGGTCACTCCTATATGGAGTGCGACCAAGATTTTGGACTAATCGAAAAGTCAAAGAAAAAAAACCAATATATTTTTGTCCCCGATGATTGGAACAAAGTAGTAGCTCAAGCAAGTCGAAAGTTCACTGTTGTACGAATGAGAAATGAAGATTTTGTGTCAGTTGAAGAAATGAAAAAAGAGATGAAAGACAGTATTCCAGGAATACGTAGTATTCAGTGGTTCCGACTGGAAAAAGATAAACCCCACATACTTCAATACAAAAACAGTTTGAATGAGGACATGGATTTTGAGTATTTTGACCTTAGAAAACAGAAAGAGGGTCCTCGAAATATCCAATTTGAGCTTAAGTTGTTGCATCCTGAGCCACCATCTATAAAAACCGCAAAATACGAGAATCTTCAGCAACTCCTTCAGTTTATTCCCTCTATATACCATAACTTTTATTCATCACTAAAACACCAAGGAACCGCGATAAAAACTGTAGCCTCAGCAACAAACGAAAATGGAGAAGAAAGAAGCGAGGCCACCACTAGCCAAAGATACACAGTTACAGAAAATTCTGAAAATGTTTCAGCTGAATGGGAATCCGATGATGAATAGAAGGAGCGAGTGTTGTGATCTACATTAAAACTTTTAAAAATGTTTAGTTTTGTAACTTTTGTATTCATTGACTTTTTGTCAATAAACTTTCGATTTCATCAGTCTGTTATTTTACTATTTTATAATAATTTACGATCCTCCTTTACAAAATGTCTTGCATTCATTTTAGCAATCATAGGTAAAGAAATAAAGCAGATTATAATGTAATATTTAAAAATAGTGTTAAATAAAAACAAAATTCCACTCTTAGACGCAAAGGGATGTAAGTGATACACAGCTTTACTTTAAGCCCTGTATTCATCAAATTACCAACTTAAATGCATTAAAATATATGCAAATAATCTTTACATACATTAGAAAGTTAAAAAAAAATTGGTTGATTCTATTTAAATCGCCGTGATTTTTTTACAGAGCTTAAACTTTGAACAAGTTTTTCTCAAAATGTATAAATGTGTACTTACACCCCTTTGCATCTAACCGCCTCAATTAAGATTGGCCTAACTCTTCTAGCGACAACTTGCAGCATTGAACGTTAATTTAGCACATTACGGCGGGTTAAAATGTGGAATAGATCAACGATGGGAGACGCGAGACTAAGCGGCCTTTGCTTGATGAGCGTTCATCGAAAGAGGATAGAGGAAGACATTGGGTTTGTTGACAAGGTCTTTGGAGAACAAACTAGGCGCCTTAGATTCTTATTTAAAGACTAGATTAAACAATTATAGGCTATCGTTTTTGTGTTTAAATAAAATTTTAATTTTTGCTTGTGTTACCTCTTATTGCAAACTCAAACAAATAATAATTGACATTCTCTTGAAGTCCAGGGGGGTGCAAGTACCCCCTCCCGGCGCCTATGTGGTAGACAGATATAAATCTTGTCCAAGTCTAGTTATTACTTTGTGTACTGCGTTGTGAATACTCACAACAACACCACTTTACTAATTTCCTTTCTGCAAAAAAACCTAAATTTTAAACAAAACTTGTAACACCGCTCTAAACTCTAAAAATAGATTACCGAGCCGACAGCGCATCTGAGGATGGTGGGAGAAAGAAAATTGTAGTATGTCATAGTATGTAGTTGTTGTTGAACGAAAGTTGCGCCGCCTGGTCTCTCTGCGTTTACAACGTGCCAATTTAAAAAATGGCCCTTGTAAGAAAAATTGAAATGTAAAAAGTTGCTTTAATTAATGATATAGCTCTGTCTCTCTGTACTGTCTCATATCAATTGGTTTGTGTTGAAGTTCTCTGTGCCCTAAATACTTAAACGTATTAATTCGCTTAACCCAAGTTATGGAATGGAAGCAAAATGGCGGCCTTTATATATATATATGCTATATACACTGATTTTAGTCATTATATACAATGTACAACTTCTTTTTCTTCAGCAATATCAGGCTCAGTTAAGGCATGAAAACTAAAAGTAAAATTTGTTTATTAAATGTGTACATATTATGTTGTACAAGTGTTGTTTTATTTTTTTATCATATTGATTTGGTCCTTCGAGTAATTAGACACAATCAGTCTTGTTGTGTCCCCCTTGGATGATGGGAACATGATAAGACATCCACCCTTCATACTGAATAAATGATTAATAATCGTTTACTTGTCCTATTTCAATCACATATTATACTATTATTACTAAATCCAAAAGTTGCATCTATCGAAGTTAATATAATTCTTTTAAATGTTATATTTATTATTACTGTAACAGTAATATAAAATAATATTTTCAATTATATTTTAAATGTTTAAATATCTCAAAACCTTAATAAAATCAGGTACGACCTCTTGTCTTAGCACATCGGTATAGGTAAAACAAGCTCTTCTAGGCCCTATCTCAAAGAATTATAGCCAAAAAGGCCTCCTAACATTAAACAGAGTGAATCCCACAAAAAAACTATAACTCACTTACAACAAACCATCGGCCTCCCTGGCCTCACTATCGCTATCAGACTGCTCGGTAACAATAATAATCGGCATATTAAGAATAATCTTCTTGGGTTCGTTTCTTAGTTGGGCCTCCTGCACTTTGCCTTTTAACTCTTCATACTGCAGGTTATTTTCCAGTTGGGCCTCACAGTTGAACAAATGGATAAACTTGCTGAAGTCCTCCATCAGGTTAAACCGTAGGCACCGCCTTAAATACGGAGGGATTTCCTTTGTGGAGTATGGAAATTGTATGATGAGGATTTCCACCTTGGATATCGCTTTGTTGGCTTCTATAACGAGATATTTGTGGGTAATAGGGTCTGGTTCGAAGATGTGCGTACCGCATATGTACAATATATGGCTGGCCTCGGTTACTTTTGGGCTTATTTGCACTTCTCCCAAAGTTTTTAGAGCCTTTTCTAAGGTTTTTACTATGGCATAATGCTTTTCCGGGGTCTGGCTGTAGACTAGATAAACCAAGTCTTTTTGTTCAGATTTTTCTTCTAAAAATATTCCATAAAAACCACATTTTTATTTAAGATCAGCTCACCTTCTTTCTGTTTATGTCTGCTGCGCAAGTGAAGCACAAAAAGCACACAAGGGATAAGAAAACTTGCCCCGACTATTCCTATAACCAATGGGGGGTATTTCCTTTCTAAAAATCAAATAATGACCCACTAATCTAAGTAAACGGTTAGTAAAACTACTTACTTATGTATATTCTTGGTGTGATACTCTTGAGACACTGATCCTCACCGCAAGACTCACTGATGGCACTCACTTTAAAATAGTAGTAACCCTCCTCATTGTAAGTGATATACTCGAAAGCCAACTCGTCACCGTCTTGGGGTTTTAACATTCGTACGTCCAGTAAAATCTCTTTATTGTCTTTTTCTTTGAACACCTCCACTTTATAGTACGTCACATTATAGGTGGAAGGTAAAGTTTGGATTTTTTGCACTATTTCATAGTTGCTAGTAGAGTCTATACTGGAGAAGATTGATCTTTGAGGTAGGGACAGTTGATTGCCTAGAAAATCAATTTATTTAGGACCTCAATAAACTAAAACGTTACTGTTAGAATTAGCAGGATTCAGAATGCAATGATAAGACAAAAAAATAGTTTAATAAAGTTATTTATTCAAGAAAATATTAAATTAGAAAATATAATAATGATTATACAATGAGCTCCGCGAGACTACTACTTTAAACAAAATATACTTTTAAACGCGACACATATTTGCTTAATAAACACTATTGATAGAAAGCCACAAACCAAAGGATAAAAATACAGAATCCTAAGCTCAGCAAAAAAAATATTACAATATTACAGAGCCTGATAAATACTATTTATGTTATTTTGACCTTACATATTGAAATAGCAACATCCCCCCTCAATATAAAAGGTCTTATAAACATAAACAAAGACTCTTAAGCTTAACTTTAGAACTTTTAGAATCAATCAGCATAGAACAAACTTTTTCAAGTATGGAGCGATTGTACGGCACTATCAGTTCATGCCTAATCCCACGATCACGCTAGAATTTTTGTAATTATTCGTTACAGTATTCACCGCCATTATCCGTTCTTAAAGTAATTTTTCGTTCTACTTGATTTTCCACCATACAGCAAAACTCCTTGAATTTTTCAGGAACCTCATCCATTGTCCTTAGAATTCATCATCCATTAAGGTAAATATATATTTTTTACCACCAAAAGATTCAACTTCCATAGGTCCTATAAGATCCGAATGAATAAGGTCCAATTTATATGACACAACCCCTTTGTCTTTTTAATAGGGAAACGGTTTTCTTGCTTGTTTACCTTTAAGACAACTTTCACAGTATTCCGGAACCTGTTTTTCTAAACAAGAAATACCTGCTGCCAACCCATTTTGTAGCAGTTTCATGCTATAATGGCTAAGATGTCCTAATCTTCTATGCCACAGCATCTGTGTATTTGAGATACTTGCCACGTTGACATAATCTGGAACTACATCGAGTTTATATATGCCATCAACATTTGTTGCCGTAGCCACCGGTTCTTCACTTTCCTGATCAACAATTTTGCACCCCTTGAGGTCAAAATAAACAAAGTATCCTTTTGAAACAATAGAGTTGAGAGATAAAAGATTAACAGAAAGATCTGGAACATACTTTACTTCTACAATGTCCACTTCCCTGCCATATACCCCTAGTTTCACAACACTGTTGCCGGTTCCATTGATACAAAGTTTAGAGTCATTTGCAACTATAATTTCCTGTCATGAGTGCAAATCAATATGTCTTTCAGCAAACTACGATTTCCTGTTATATGAAAGAACGCACCACTGTCAACATATCATGCCGATCCTTTCATAACACCCAGAGCAGCAGCAAATAAAACACTTTTTCCTCCCCGATTATCCCTTTTTTTGCTAGGATTTGAGGATTTCCAACGTTATATCAACACCCGAGTTTTCAAGGGTCATAACCATCGGCTCATATTCTTCAGTCAGTCCCTGCAACATTATAACTCCTAGAAATTTATCATCTAGAGGTTTACCAATGGATATAAATTGCTGAGAAAGGGCCATAACTTCATTGACATACTCTTCCATGGTACTAAAGTTTTCCAATTTTATTGAGCACAAACTTCTTAGTAGTCTTAGTCTTCTATGCAAGCCTTTATCCTTAAACGCTTTTTCAAGTGCACTCCATGCATCTTTAGCATGGATTACATGCGAAAACGTTGACTTGTCAAGGGAAAGAATTATTTTGGACAAAGCTTTCTCCTCACGTCGAATTTTTGTCGCACTTGTTGGAATATAAACAAAAATCAATTTCCTAATAATCTTTGTACAATACATAACTGTTAAGTCGCCAGACATAATTTTTATTTATGTGACATCGAAGAAGAACCGAAAGTTGTTTTTATAAAAGAAGCTGATTAGGCATCAGTATCTTCTATTGGTACCTTCTAAGTGTTTCTCACTTACAGTAATAAAAGTTAATCAAAATAGTTAATCATAAGTTAATCATTGTGCTAGTTATCGACTAACTAACCGAAAATTCAACTTCAAGCCCTTGTAAAAACATAACTAAGGGATCTATGGCGACAAAGTCTACCTTTTCTAATAGCCTGATTATTTGAAATTTATTATTTGTACGTTTTTTACAGTTTATACCTATTTAAATGCAACATTTTGGGCAAAACATGGAAAAAGTCCAATTTCGCTAGTTCTCGACCACCCGCCGCAATTTTCGACCAATTTTGTGTTAATTTCCGACCACCTTTTTATACAGGAATTATAACAGACCTTATAGAATCAACAGTAACTTACCCAATAATTTAAAAAGTTTTCCTGATATTAAAAGAAAATAAAAAAGGAGATTAAAAAATCTTGTTTTTATCATTAAACATAAAACATATATATTAAAAAAAAAATAAAAATTCTTTTTCTTTGTTTAAAAAACTCAAAACCTACACCCAGGTACGCACATATAAAAAAAATAGAAATTCTTCTTTAACTACCAACCAAGAGGTATTTTGGTTATTATTTGTTTTCATTGCTTTAAAACTTACAATGTACATACATTTAAATGTAAAAACAAATCAGCCTTATTGCTTAAAAGCTTATTATAGTTGTACCTACTTATAAAAGGTTAAAACAAACTAAACATATAGGTTGGAGCAAATAAATAATAAAAAAGGAACGAAAAGAGAATTCTTGATTAAACTAAAATTAAAAACAAAAGGTTTTAATATCTACGTTCACTAGCCTTACTCACATTCACTACATTTGTACTCTCTAGCTGCAGCTATTTCATACGCTGTATCTTTTAATTCGGTACACTTTTTGTGATACCATTTATCACAAAAGTCACAGCCAATATTATTTTTGTCTTCATCCTCTGTATCACTATTCAATCTTATTGCACATAATCCACATGGAATTTTAGGTTTATCCGAGGGCGTATCTGATAATTTTGGCGTAATGTTTTTTCTTTTGCACATTTTTTTTGGAGCTTTATTTGTTGATACTTTATTTTCCTTTGTATCCCATTGTCTTTCTTTTCTTTCAGCTACTTCTCGTTGTCTTTTATCAGAATCATCTTTTTTTTTCTTATAATGTTCTCTCCATTTGTCTGAGGAAATTGCACTGGGAGTTTTTTCTCCTTTATTTCTGTTAGTATTTTTGCTTCTTTTAACTGGTTTTGGAAATCTTAAATCAAAAATCAAATATGTCCTGTGATAACACTAGTGTAAGTGTAGCACTTTTTGGTTCTTGGTTGGATTTAATTTCTGTACGCTTTAAAGGCAATAATACTCTTATGTTTTTCTCGTTTTTTTCACCAGACTCTTTAGGAGGTAAATCTATGGTAGTATTATTGATGCCATTCATAAAGGTGTCATTACACCAGCTGGGAAGATTTAGATCAGGAATAGTTAATGCCTTATCATTTAATGAGTCAATTCCTTCAAATGGTATTTTCTTCACTCAAAATATCGATTTCAGCATTGATTATATCAGAAGGCACAGAGTTTTGACTAGTTAAAGACTGAGCAGGAAGCTACCGATTATCACAAAACATTATTTGAGCATCAAGAATTTTGGCAGGATCCAGAAGACTACAATCTCTTGTGGATAGCTCAGAATTATAAGCTGTAGAAGTTGACGGTTGGTCTACTACAAAATCTGCCTGCAAATATTCATCAACAGTTGGATTAGGTTTTTGCATCAAGTCTTCTTTTCCCAATTTTTCACTCTCACTTTTCCTCTTTGTTGGTGATGATATATTTTTTTCGAGTAAAGATATTTCATTTAAAATAACTTCTACACTTACGCCATACGATTCGAGTTCAGTTTTAATTTTGTCGATCACTTTTTTGCAGATCTTATATCCTTCTGATTTATATGGTCAGAAGACCTTCTACTAGTTTTTTTATTTAAATTTTCTACATTGTTCTTAACGCATTTTGTATAATCCACTGCATCAGGATCAAATGGATATAGGCCACATTTACGGAATCCATTTTTAATGTTCGTTTTATACACATCCGGTGTTGATAAAATTTTATGGAAAATACTGCAGAAGTTTGTTTTTGTTATTTTTGTTATTTTATTGTATTCACACCAATTACTTAAAGGTAAAGACATATGGGACAAGTGGCCATTCACTAAATAAAGAACGGGTTTCTGGATATCGTTGTCAATAAGCCACCTATTGAATTTATTCGCCACGTATTCAAAAAACACTTCTGAGGTCATCCATCCTTATTCACTTTTGCCTAAAACCCAGCCCTACCTAGAGGCATGCTTTCTGCGACAGCTTTAGGGGGCCTTACGTATGGAAACAACACAACAGGAGGAGCAATTTTTCCATCAGCATTAAAAGTTATTAGGACAGTAATGTTTTCTTTTTCATTTCCTAAATTTACTATATACAAATTTTTGTAACCTTTAGAACCTAAGACTTTGCTACTTTTAGGACAGAGGGAGAAGCCAGACTCATCTCCATTAAATATCCTACTTGGATCTTCAAGAACTTCCAGTTCGCCTTTTTCTGAGAGATAATTTTTTAATTCTTCAAACCATTTTCGAATGTTTTCTTCTGTGACTACTGCTCGGGCTTTGTTTAAATTTTCGGCTTGCCTAATGGATATGTCTGGATGTCTGGCTGAAAAGGCTTTATACCAAGTTTGTCCTGGAATATTATTTTGGTGAAACACTTCTTGACCTGTGTCCGCTGCTATTTTGGACACAGTGTCTATAAGTAGCTGTTTTGTAACGGGAAATCCACATTTAGCTATATCAATGATCCAGTTCCTAATCTTGGTTTCTCCCTCAACTGTTAGTAATTGTGCTGGACCAGGTTTTTTTATTGGATCAGAAACTCGTCTAGTTATTCTATCAAGGAGGGTGGTTTTAAGAACTTTGTAAATTCTGCTTGCCTCCTTAATTTTCATTTCTTTTGATCTTAGGGCCAATAATGCATTTTGTAAATCTTCTAATGCATATTTGATGGTCCTTTTTTTCGCCACTTTAGTAATTATTGGGCTTTTGGTATTTGTTTTTTTCTTGTCTTTTTTAGGGTTTTGATTGTGGTTTTTATTTTTCTTAAGTGCCACTGTAAAAAAAACAGTTTGAAATTAGCGCTAATGTTCATGGACGGGAAACCGATAGGTCGCTATTTGCCACATAAAAACGTATTAGATATGCGTCCAAAATTGGCCATAAGAAATACATGTTGGTCGAGGATTGGATATCATTAATTTAGTTCGTCGACCATCCAAAGCCATGCTGGACGGAAACTAGATTAGCTTTGCCTAGTTTCTCGACCAGATATATAATATAATAATTCTGCAATGTTTGAATAAAACAAAAATGGTCGTAAACTAAAAAATAAATTAATTATAACATTTTTAGTCAACTGTTCAAAACGAAAAAACAATTTAACTCTTAACAAATTATATAGGCTAAATTGTTAATAAGTCTCTTAAAAGCTAGTTCTCGACCATCATATATTATGTACAAAAACATATTTTAAACCATATTTTCCCAATAAAATACATTCAGAAATTAATATAATACTATATAATTAAAATATATAAATATATATAATATAAAACTACTAGAAT
The DNA here is from genome assembly GCF_022605725.1 of Anthonomus grandis grandis. NCBI lineage: Eukaryota > Metazoa > Arthropoda > Insecta > Coleoptera > Curculionidae > Anthonomus > Anthonomus grandis. The sequence goes on along the minus strand of NC_065563.1, from coordinate 8,887,189 downwards.
ATTAAAATATTTGGATGATGCTTTAATGATCCAAAAGGACGTTACTTATTATTTTCTGAGGCGGCCACACTAACAAATTTTCTACACACATGACTAAAACTACTGCTCACTGGACGGCTAGTGACATACTGAATTTTTTTGCGCCACACGCTTCGACTCTCACCAAAGTTTGTTATATTTTAGTACAAACTAGTTAGTTATATTTTGTACTTTTGAATGGGAATTAGGGTATTATTTATTAAAGACTAAACGTAAAAGTGGTCGAGAACCGGGTATGGTCGGCAAACTAGCGTAACGACCCTATTTAAATTTTATTTAACCCATATAACTAATAGCACTTTCAACATCTGCAGCCCATTGTTCGGTAATACAATTCCAATTGAAAACATTTAAAATTCCATACCGAATAATGTTCACGTCCTTTAAGTTTATCAATCGACGAACCGACCGGTTATCGTGCTTTCGTTACTCATCATTATATTTTTTTTACGACGACGACACGACTCAAAACGTAAAATAACTTTAAAAAAATAAAGTGTCTTGCGCTTCTGAGCCCATAACCTGTTAGAATCAGCAGGATTCAGAATGCAATGACAAGACAATAAAAATAGTTTAATAAAGTTATTTATTCAAGAAAAGATTAAATTAGAAAATATAATAATGATTATATATACAATGGGCTCCGCGAGACTACTACATTAAACGAAATATACTTTTAAGGGCGACACATATTTGCTTAATAAATACTATTGATAGAAGGCCACCAACCAGAGGATAAAAATACAGAATCCTAAGCTCAGCAAAAAAATATTACAGTAACAAAAAGAAAAATCGTTGAGCCCGATAAATACTATTTATATTATTTTGACCTTACATATTGAAATAACAACAGTTACTTACCAAAAGTTTCAATTGCAGGTAGTCTGAACACAAGGGTTTTATAAAAACTATCTGCATTTAGCTCTGCCCAGAAATCCAAAATGTAATTTGATTCAGTGGTATTGGATGACTCCAAGTTAAAACATGTTGTAAAACTATTAGATTGCCCGGGATTGTCAATGGAGTAGGATCTACAGATGCTAGAGTCTTCGTTTGGGTCTTGAGACAGCCAAAGGTATGCCCCTAAGAGTAATATAAAAAGTTATCGAGCAGTTTGTTTATAGGCACTGGAAAACTCACTTTTCCATTTGATATCCGCAAAAGATATGCTTAAAGAGTATGTATTGTCTGTATTAATAAAGGCCTTTAGTCGAAGCGACCCCAGGTTGGTATTAAGCTTATCGCTGCCTCTAAAAGTGATTTTTTGGCACTCTTTTGAGTTGAGTGGCTTCGAATGTATGTTTGGGTCATCATCGGTTGGGCCTGTGAGAACCTTAAAATGACATTTTATTAAATACAGTGGAAAAGTATAAAATAGATATTATTTAGTTATTTTTGACGATCGTAGGTGATAACGAAGTAAAATAAAAAAGGTCGAAATCAGTAAGCAATCAAATCAAGACAGTTTTACGGCTAACTCTACCGAAGTCAACATTATTTATTTATTGTTTATTAATGCTTCCATTGCCAAAAAAATACTTACATAGGTCAATATTCAAGAAATTAAATGTAAGCATCCTTAACTAACTTAAAAGCTAAGGTAATGATTAGTATGTCATATAATATATTATAATATAATCTAATAAAACAATAAAATACAAGGACATTGCAGTAACAGACATACACAGACTAATGCTAAAGCTGTTAAGACAATAAATGAGGCCATTATTTGCAAAACTTGATAATCGACAAAATCATGGAAATTTATTTAAATTTTGAAGGGGAATCAAATGATAAGATCAGAATTTTTCAAAAGTCTCTTTTTAGCTCGCTCCTTGTTCTGACACCAATGAAATTAACTTGTTCAATCACGTGATTAACACGCGGTAGCAGCTGTTGAAGGGTTGTTTACAAAAACTTTTTTCGGAACGGCATTTAAGTATTTTTAATTTAAGCAACTACACAGGTGTTTTCTTGGCGAATAAGAAAAAGTTTTTTTTTATTAATATGGAGTTAGTTGGTGAAAATGTTATGTCTGTTAAACCTAGTCCACAGGAAAAAGGACGCAAAAAACTTCTTCAGCCAGAAACGCATAAAAGGAATGTTGCTAAACTTGCTAGGTAAGTACTTCATCTTAAACTTATGAAGAAGGGCTAATAAAAAGTTTACTAGCCGTGAGTCAAGAGTTGTATCGATATTATGTTTTATGTGTGCAGCTATTGTGTAATTTTTGTCAATTTATATTGTTACAGAAATACACCAAAAGCTCTTCCGGCTTTTCCAATTTGTGGACATAATGGACGACCCGGATTGCCATATTATTGTTCCACACTCACAATGAAGCAAATTAAAGATTTTCATGCCTATCTTTATTCTTTACCAGTCAAAAAACAAAATTAGCCAAGATCTTTTGATATTAGTGTGTTGTCAGGGAGAAAAACCAAAAAGGGGGAAATCTAATCATGCTGCAGTGTCAATAAAATACCACGTTCGTCTGAGTAAAGGAGAGATTATTAGAGTTTGTGCCAAGTCATTTCTAGGAATTACAAATTTAAGCAAGGACCGCATACAAAGAATTGTAAGAAATTTTGTTGTAACAGGAGAGATACCAAGGGAACGTAGGGGTGGTGATAGAGTGGGTCCAAAAAATGGAAAACGAAACTGCATCAAACAATTTATAGAATCCATTACATGTACCGAGACTTATTACTGTAGAAACAAGAGTGTGAGGATTTACTTGCCATGTGACTTAAATTTTAAGAAACTTTTCAACCATTATCGTCCGAAAGTTCCACAGCCTATGCATGTAAAAATTTCTTATTTTCGAAAGTATGTGAATGCTAAGTACAATATCGCTTTTGGAACTTCGCTAACTGACTGTTGTTCTACTTGCTTAAGAACAAAGGAGCAGCTAAAAGTAGCAACTTCTTTAGATGTTCGACAAAACTTAGTCACTCAGCATCATGTTCATATCGCAAAGGCAAAGGCTTTTTTTTAAACTGCTTAAAAATCCTGAACCCAACACAACTTACTTTTCATTTGACTGCCAGAAAAACTTGGCACTGCCAAGACTACCTGATCAAGCAGCATATTTTAACCAGCAAATCAACTATAATAATTTTACCATTGTCGCTGGAACTTCTAAAGATAAATTAAGGCCAAGCAATGTGTTTTCTTACTTGTGGACATAAATTGATTCCCGCAAAGATTCTAATACAATTGCATCAGCATTGCAACATGCTCTTAATAATTTTGATCCCAGTATAGAATCAGTTCGTCTGTTCGCTGATGGTTACGGCGGACAAAACAAAAACACGAATATGATGGCAATGTTGGCTTATTGGCTTCTAGAAGAAGCGCCGAAACATATTAAACAAATTGAACTGATTTTTCCGATCGTCTGCCATTCCTTTATTCCGCCTGATCGCATCTTCGGCCTTATAGAAAAAGATATTAAAAAAATGCCTGTTATCGTCAAAATTAGTGACTACGATGATTTAATTAGAAAGCATTCCACTATACGGAAAATCGGTATCGATTGGGATGTCTTTGATTGGAGAACACAAGCAAAATGTGTTATTAAGCTGCCTAGTTCATGGCACTTTCAATTTAATAAGGCAAAGCGGTTTATTTTTGTAAAAAAAGATAAAAATGTTCTGATCCGAGGTGAGCCCAATTACAACAATGCTATTGGAAAAGCTAAAAGTGTTTGTAAAAAAATTTTAGCCTTTCTTCAATGGCTCCTCTGAAATTACCACTGGGAAAAGAACTTAAACTTAAACACTACGGAGAAAATTGGAGAAGCCTTCCGGAACTAACGTTTTATAAAAAACACTTAAAAAAAGATTCTGCCTCACCAGAAGAAACCGTTGATGGTTAGGATTTTTTTTTTCTGTTTTTTTCTTTATATGTTTTTTAAGTATCATGACGAATTCATCCATATCATAACGAATTTCAATGTTTTATTTCTATGACAAAATAACTTACTTTATTGAACTAATTACTATTTTTTTTTTAATTTAAGGTACCTATGTATTTTCAAAAATGGTTATTTGCAATAAAAAACCCTGGTTTTTTAAAACTTTGCAATTATGTTAGGCTGAAATCTCCTAAATTACATTTCTAAAAGTCATAAGTAACAATTATAAAAACCTTTCAATTGCGAGAAAAATACTACAGGGCCTTTAATCGTTTTTTTCGATTTCCCAAAAAAAGGCTTATGAGCAAAAAGCAAGTTTTGCAAATAATGGCCTCAAATGAGAATTAATTTTTTTTAAAGAATATACTAAATAAAAATTAAATGCACTAAATGTAACAACAATTAATAAAATAATTTTTAAATTGCAATGGGACATACTAGTACAGACTTTAATGCTGATTTATGAATAAAAACATTATTAGACCTACTGTTTTCTTTTTTTTTTTTTGTATTATCTGGCACTAGGACATCAATTTGCACTACGTTTTATATTTTAATTACTACTCAAACTGCAAAATTTCTAAGTTTATTCGGGACTATTATGCCTATACACCGCCTACCATGTTAGTTTTATAGTCTTTAATGTAGTTTTGCACCTAGATAACTGAATGCCTGTATGTGCAAATAGAAAGCTCAAAAAAAAAGAAAATCTCCCTACACTCCATAATTAACTTAGTTACTATGACAAACAGAAGTAGATATTAGAAAAGAATACATTACTGTAACCTGTTTCTATGCCCATCATTTAATTATTTTATTAAACAGCAGTGCATTTTGAAATATAAATGTTTTACACTTTCTGCTAAAAATTTTAACTTTTAACTGTTATTGGTATTACATTATATAGTTTTGGAGCTAAGTACTTAAAAGATTTTAAATTTAAAGATTTGTGACTTACCGGCATGACAGTACTAAATATCTATTAACATTTGTTCTTGTCTGATGAGAATGGTTTATTTACATTATTCCTTTTTTATGCATACATATACAGGTTGTTAGAATATACAATTTTTGAATATTATACACACTATCATCATACAGGCTATCAGTGCTATATACTTTACTTTTTTTTATAAATAACTTTTAGAATGTAGTTCTCCTCAAATTGTAAAGGTGAAAAATACAGAATTCAAAGAAGCATATCTGGCAAACCTGATAAACTTGCGCAGAACATTTTCAATCCTCTCAATGTAAATGAGAAAATGAGGTGACCATTAGGTAAATATATAGTGACTTCAATGCTGACACATTTGGTGAAGTCTTTACAAGATCTCTTGATAAATTCCAGCAGTTCATTAGCTCTATTTATGGTATATTCGAAGTGGTGGGAAAAAGTAAGTGTCGGGCTCACAAACACACCTAAATCCTTGACTGAGCCGCTTTAAGAGGATACCGTCAATAACATATTGACAAGGGAAGGAGACCCTTGAAAAGTAAACCTTATGAATCCACATTTCTCATGATCAAGTGATTTATTAACTTTGTGAAAGGGATGATAATTTAATTATTTACTGCTTTTATTAATTTTGTATTAATTTCATAAGTATCCTTATTGTGGCTGTTTCTTAAATCATTAATGGCTTTCATTACTTCTTCAAAACTTGCTATTTTAAACCTCAAATTCAAATAAATTCAAATTCAAATATATTACGTAAAGTTATATACAAAAGTGTTATTGTTACATAGGTAAATAAGTACAAATAAAAATAGATAACAACCCTATTTCATGAGAGAAGAAAAATAACGTTAAATACCTACACACCTAATGTAAAAATCCAAGAAGAGGAATCGGCCTAAGGCCATCTAATGACGTACCTTGTGTGCAGATTTCCTCTTCCAAAAATGGCACAGATATTAAGAGGTTAAGAACGGCAACAGCCCGGCCGCTATGCAGAACCAGTATTGGGGATAAAATCTTTAGTTAGTATTACTTATTTCAGGAAGAATGCAGTTTATACATTAATCTAATAAAACATTTTCTTGAGCCCTAGAGTTGGAAGCCCAAAAAATTATACTATATCTAGCAGTGATTTCGAAATTCACAAAATATAGTGTTCTTCTAGATGACTCATCCATATATTTGAAACAAATCTAATGCAGTAACAAATTTGATTGAGTTTTCCATTCAGATATTCTATATAAATATGGTTATCCTAGGTTAAAAACACATTAACAAAAATACCCAAAAATTTGGTACTGCTTCTTCCTATTTTAAACTGGGAATCAGGTTTTTCTAATTTGTTTAATTTGGTACTGCATAGAATTAAATTAGTTTTTTCCTTATTTAGACATAGGCTGTTGTTCTTAAACCAATGATCTGCCAATTTAAATACAAATGGGTCATTCTCAAAAAATTCAAAACATTTAGGTCTCTTCAAGATTTTTATGATAAAATTTTTATAAATCACATTTATTAAAAGTAATTTAATACTCTTTTAAAAGCATCCAAAAACTCCCCTCCGTTAGTTGTCTCACTATATGCTTTATAATAAACTTGTCATTTATTCATGCTCTAAATATTTTAGTATTCTTTATCCAATTTGTGAAACATGTCATAAAACAATAAGATTTAATTTACACTTTAAGTTTCAAACATCACTAAAAAATTAAGTCATTTAGATAACAACGTATTTGGTCTCTTCTTTATATTCTCTTCTCCGTTAGAACATTTTAAAAATCTGTTAACAGGTAGATGGAGTATGCTGCAAATTGTCAATCCGCTTTAGTACAACGCTATTGTGTGTTTGGAAGTAAACAAAATCGTTCAGTTCGAGTAATTAGTGCAAATTTGAGGATTTTTATCGCAAAAAAGTAAGTAAAAGTGTTTTTGTCATGCATGGAACGCCCCTCCGTTACCCTATGTAGTAAATTATTAAATATAATTTTAGAACATTTAATAATTAGTGAGAATTCCAATCATAAACAACCGTTGTACTGTTATTCTAGAATATACATAACCTCATCCATTTTTATAGAAATGCCGGGACATTTAAAATTTCTCTCCTCCATTACTTTTATTAGTAACGGAGGGGAGTAACTGTAACGGAGTGGAGATAATTGCTGATAAATTGATTATTATGTTGTCATTTTACTATTTTAACATTTCTTATACCTTTGCTGTTGCAGAATGGTAAAAACAAAAAAATAAAAGCGATTCGGAAATTAAAAAAAAGAGAGAGAAGAGCAAAGAATCAATGCGTCGACTTCGCGAATAGTGATCCAAATACGTATGAGGAATCAAAAAGGAAAGAAAGAGAAAGATACCATGCTCGAAAAGCAGCAGGAAAAATTAAAAGCATTAACGATCTGAACCCAAGGGATCAACGACGAGTTAGGAAAATATGGCGTAGTAAATTCAAGGCGCGATATGAACGAAATAAAGAAAACCAACGTTTAGAGACCTATTTAGATGAAACCACGCCTCCTAGTACTCCAAGACGTAGCCCACTATTAGATGAAAATATTACTCCGAGGGACAATACTTTAGAAGATGTACATGCAGGTCCTTCTCGATCAGGCAGCAGACAAAGTTTGACTGGACAAAAAATAAGACGCAAGAATAGACTAAAAGGAAAAGGACTAAATATGAAAATTGAACTAAAAAACTAGAAGAGTCTAAAAAGCGTGCTAGGAAATATAGATAGGATATAAAGCGTTATTATAGATTAAAGTCTAAAAATAAAAGTGAAAACGGAAGTTCTGAAAAAAAAACGAGTCATGAAGTTGGTCGATTCATTAAAAGTTGACAAAAAAATAAAAAGAGGCTTTTATTTGGAGAAATACTTACTTCCCAGCTTAAAGAAAACTTTAGGCAACAAGGTAAAACAAAAGACAAAAGGAAATTTTTACATAATATTTCTGGTGATATACAGTGGTGGCCAACTAATTAGAAACAGTGTGAATAAATTAATAAAAATCATAAATCTTTTGTAAATAAAATTGTTTATTCTTAAATTTCTCGCCCATTGTCGTAACTAACATTTACCTTTAATATTACCATAAATTTAGTGGATTTGTCTTCAAATATATACTTTTAAAACAAAGTTAATTTTTTATACAAATATTGAATTGGACAACTAATTAGAAACCAAAGAATTATCAATTTAAAAAAACAAAATAAGAACTCTAAACCCTAAATAAATTAATATTTTGTAGCAAATCCCTTATTTTCAATGACAGCTCTACATTTCCTGGGCATTGACTCCACCAGATGTTGACATCTCGCTAGTGGTATATCGATTTCCACGTCTGCTCTGCTTCTTCCGCCAGATCTTTAAGGTTTTTAATATTTTTATGTTCTAAAAGTTTTTTCAAGTCTCTCCAAACATTCTTAATGGGATTGAGATCCGGACTACATGAGGGCCAATCAAGTACATCAACATTGGTATCGTCAAACCATTTTTTTACAGACTTAGCCGTGTGCTTGGGATAATTGCCTTGTTGCAAAACCCAAGACACCGGCAAAGTTTCATCAGCAAACGGCAACATGTGGTTCTCCATAATATCTTTATATTTTTCTTGGTCAAGAATACCGTCAATTTTCACTAATGGACCAACACCACGCCACGAAAGACATCCCCATAATTGTATATTTACACCTCCATGTTTGACTGTGCTGGTTGTATACTTCGGATTATTTTCCGCACCCCTTGGTCTTCTCACAAATATTCTACCATCACTACCAATGCGATTTATTTTTGTCTCATCAGACCATAATACTTTTTTCCACTCTTTTATGGTCCTTAGCGAATTTTAATCTAGCCTGGCGATTTTTCTTCTTTAGCAGTGGTTTCTTGCGGGATACTCGTCCAAATAGGTTGGCCTCATTAAGTCGTCGTCTTATAGTTCGTGATGATATCGCGATAGCTGGAGAAAGTTCTTCTTTAATCTGGTTGGAGGTTAAAAATGGATTCATTTTAGCCATTCGAACAATAGTTTCTTCAGTTCGTTGGCTGGTTTTTTTAGATCTTCTGTTGCGTGGAATATTTTCGTACGTTTTATGTTCTTTTATGTGTTTAAGTCCAACCTCTTTCCCTTAGCGTAAAAATTAGTTTACGCATTGACGGATCACAATTTTTTTTTCTACCCATTTTAAACTGTGGAAGACACAAAGACAAGGCTTGTAGATACAAAAAACACAAATTGTTACCAGTACAAAGGTTTGAAATCAACTATACGCACGTTTATTTTCGTCTTTTCTAAGTAGATGGCCAACTGTGTTATCTATAAATTTTGTTTATATTCAGCATTCCTTACAAATTTCTTAGTGGAATCTCTATAAATAAATTATATATTGCTGTTGTGATGAACAATCAAAATTTTACAACAAGTTGGTATTAATTTATTTTAAAGAACTGAAACATCGAATAAGGTACTTTTTTAAAATCGTTTCTAATTAGTTGGCCACCACTGTAATACGTCAATATGGATACACCAGATACCTTTGTAAAATTGCTTCTACCAATATATTGTATAGCAAACAAAAAATAAATCCATTATTGACAAAGTTCTACGTGTTAAAAGACTTGTGAGTGACTTTTTGACGCAAGATGATAATAGCCGACTTTGTCCCGGAAAACGAGACGCAATTACCTTTAAAAAAATAAAAAAACAAAAAATATAGTAAAAAAATAAAAATAGATACCTTAGTGCTACCCTGAAAAACCTATATTTGAAGTTCAAGCGAAATTATCCTGCAAATAAAATTTCATATGCAACGTTTTGTAAATTTCGACCCTTTTCGGTACTGCAACCCAACGTTAAAGATCGTAACACTTGCACATGTGTGATTCATGCTAATACAAGTTTAATTATTTCAAAATTAAAGCATTTGAAAATAATTAATGAGGGCACTCCAGAAGACCTTGTAAATAATTTATGTTGCACCAGTGAAAAAAGGGAGTTATGCTTGGAAAGAAAGTGTTTCAAATGCATAGCTAAGAAAGTAAAATTTTTATCATTCAACGAAAATGAATATACGAACTACCAAAAATGGCTAATGAAAAGAGAAACCTTAATAATAAAAGGACAAGAAAAAATCTGTACCAAGACTGTCAAAGAGAGAGTATTATGCACCAAAAAAGAACTATGGTCTATTCTTCAGGAATTCAGGACATTATACCAAAATTTTTGCTACATGTCAGAAACATAAAGCATCAGTATCAAACAATTGATACAATTAAGATAATTTATATTAAGTTATAGAGGGCTTAATTTCCATTGATTTTTTAAAATTTTTGTTCTTAACATTTTCTTTAGGAATTGAATCTTGTGTTCATGAAAAATAAAGTTTGTTTTGTTTTAATACATTTATAACATACATAAAAAATTGTGTATTTTCTTTCACAGTTTCCTCCGTTACCATCCTTCTCACCTCCATTACCTTAATTCTCTACTCCGTTACATCGAACCTCCACTCCGTTAAGTCCAAAAATTAAAATTTTCTGTTTTTGTATGAAATTGTTATTTGGAAGCTGGTAAACATATCAAAATTATTAAACAACATATTACTCTATCTAATACTATAAAAATATATGTAAAAAAGATACATGTACGTATTATGAAAAAAAAAAGTAAAATGTTTTGGTTTTGACAAGAATGACCCAAATATCCCTCCTTTCAGTAAGTTCATTGATATTAGATGCTTTTACTAACAGATTTGTGTCATCTGTAAATTGTGTTCATCTAATGCACTGAATTTCTTTCTTAATTTTTAACTCAACACTGCTTAACTAAAACACATAATAGATTTGCAGTTACTTCTATTAATACATATAATCATGTTCCAGACAGTATTAAGCTAATTCTCTATTTTTTAATATTTTTTTTTCAAATTGAAACATAACATACATGGTTACCTAGACAGAAACTAAGCAATTAATAATTACAAAAACAGAACTTATACTATCTTATATGTACCTACACATACACTCACACCCGTACATACTCCATAATATTACACAAATGCTCTCTCAAATAATCTCACATTTTCAAATATAATCATCCTACATTTTTTACTAAAATTTTAAATTTGGTTTATGCTTCTAACTGTTACAGGTAAGATATTGTACAACTTTGGAGCCAAATAGTTGAAAGATTTAAAATTTAATGTTTTATGACTAACTGGTAATACTAAGTGTCTATTTACATTTTGCTGTGTTAAATGTGTGTTAAAAGTGTGTGTGATGATAAATAAAATCTATTTCTTTCTTCTCTTTTTTATGAATAAACATGCAAGGCGATAAATAATTTTTGAACATTGCATTGGTTGCATAAAATTGACTTTTTTTATTTATTACTTTTAGAATGTAGTTTTGGACAATTTCTAGAGGTCTCAATGTAGTTTTATAGGTTCCTCCTCAAACCACTATTCCAGTTTATCCACGAATCTTGGATAAACCACTAGAAATTGAATAATTTTCAAAGAAATTGCTTTGTTTAGCTAACTTTAGCAACTATCTTCCAATGTTCATTAAGTGAGTTTATTTAATTTATTTGTCATGTTCAATAAGATTCTTCTTTTTTTATGACTATGCTAACTAACATTGTTGTTTAACTAAAGTTGTAAATGAAGTGAAGTTTTTTGATTCGATTTAATTCCCTTATGAATGTAGCAATACTTTTAAAAGAAGTTTGAATTGCGGGGAAGTCCGAGAAGGCTTTTTTTTTCTAGATGGAAACCATTAAATGATTATTCATACCATAAGGGAGGGTCTTATAGGAGGTCTCCTAGGCCCTATTAATGTCAAAAAAAGGCTTAAGGTCCTCATAAAACTTACATCTTAATAAGGATAAGTGTTTTATCATTTCTTTTACTAAATCTAGAAAAGTTGTCCCATTTGATTACCACATAAATGGTAATATACTTTCAAAAGTATTATATACTTTCAAAAGCTAATTAAAGATTTGGGGATTGACAGTTCCCTGACTTTCATACCCCATATAGATAATTTGTCTAGTAAAGCCCTTCGTACTCTTGGTTTTATAACTAGAAGTAGGTACTCAAGACTTTTCAGTAGCTGCCTTCAGAGTTTTATATCTTACTGTCTTGTCTGGTCCCCTTATTATGCTAACCATATTTACAGTCTTGATAAGGTCAAAAACAAATTTCTCAGGACTGGCAATTAAATGTACAAGATGAGTCTTTATTGCAACTTAAGTCAAGGCTAAATATGATTTCTCTTGAGGACTATGGAACCAGGTGTAATTAATAATGCTATTGATTTCCCTGAATTGTTATCGCGGATAAACTTTAGGTGCAATACCAGAGTCCTTAGAGACACATCTCCTTTTCAGGTTGAATGTCACCATACAAATTATGGTAAATTTTCTCCAATTAATCGACTCCACATGTTGGGAAATAGATTTAATCAGGCTTTTGACTTAGCGGATTTAAAGCCTTCAAAACTCAAAAGGTGTCTGAGTGAGTTTACTCGTTGAGTACTATGTGATAAGTATCAAATAAATTTGATTGCTTTCACTTTTCTTATTTTGATTTAAGGGTATGTTTTTAGTTGTTTTATATTTTTTTACTCAATTGGGGAAAACTTTATATTGTTGTATTCATTTTTTTTTGGCCAAGGTTAGTTAAGCTTAAATTTTTCTGGAAGTTTTGTCTTATTAGTATATCTTGGGCTGCTATTTTATATATTAATATACATTGAGATAGATATATTATTGATGTATAGAAAAGATGGATATTTAATAGTACTCAGATTAAGTTCATTATATATCTTATTAATATATTTGTTGATGGCAGAATAATTATATACATTTAGCGTTAGGATATAATTTATGTAATTTTGTTAGAATGGGGACATAATAAATACATAAATAAATAAATAAAACCTTTTGACCTAAATACAAAATATCTTCCCCTATAGGTATAAAAAATTAGAGAGTAAAACCTACCTGATTGGCACAAGTGTCCTTAGCATAAATCTGACTTAATTGAGCAACTAAAGCTATCCAAAAAAAACTGGTTGCAATTACGCCCATTTTATTTCTATTGGATTAAAGTGGATTAATAAATGATTGATGAAATGTGGGGCTCCTTTTCACTTTTTCGTTCTCCATAAGTCTTCGCACGTATTATTTGCTCCCTAGGGGGAAATCAAGACGCCGATCAACCTTATCACCGTAAAAATACGTATTTTGTTTGAATTTTTAAAGTCTATTGTGATAATATTCACTATTTTGCGTTGTGCGACATTTAAAATTAAAATAAAAGATAATATGGAAAAATGTAAACAAACCGGTTAGTAAATACGGACAAGGTAAACAAAAACGATTGTGAGAGAGAACGTTTGCTGTCACAGTGAGTTAAACAAGGACAAACCACGGGTCACGTGACAACGGACCTGCTAGATTACCAGCGATCACATGACCCCAATTCAACCGCTTTTGACATTTTTGAATTTGACATTGACGTTTTAATTTTTTGTTTTGATCGTAAATTTTGTTTGGATTTTCGGTTTTTTAGAGAAAAGAAAACCCAAAAATAACTTTTAGCGGTTTTTCCGCACATGTGAGTTGATTCATCGCATTATTGGCGGCTCGCTTTGTGACTACTAAGGACTATTAATAATTAACACGTTAACATGGACGATCCGGCGGACGAAGCTTCTGAAAGTGTAAATAACCTTAAGGTAATGTTTGTGGGAATTCTTATGTATTTTATGGCCCTATTTTAGGATAAAATTGGTCCAGAAAGAGACAAAGAAGTCGACACACTGGAACAAGAGGAGGCAATCATGTCTGAGGCCTCCATAAGTGAACATATAACCTCCGAGGGTTCAAGTGTTGAAAATGACCGGTCATTTCAAGAAATCGAAATACTTAATCAACCGAGCAATACAAAGTCGGTATCGAACATTTCTCAAGAGCCCCAACCAAATTCCTTAGATTTAAGCAGTTTTGATAATACTTTAACCAATGGGTTACCTGACAATACCAATAAACCTCTTCAAGAGCCCCATACCAGCGGTACTAACAATGCTAAAAGCATTTTAGAAGAGATTTTGAATAATTCACAGTTTAATTCTACTATAGACCTTACTAATTCTAAAGAGGACAGTTTTAATATGTTTGCTAACCTGGATTTAAGTGATAAAAGCCTTATTAACTTGCCTGAGGCAACTTTTGACTTAATGAATATGAAGGAGAGTAAAGTTAAGTTGCCAGAAGAGGTTGCCACTGTAAAAGTGCAGGACCTGGATTCTTTTAGGGAGATGAGCAATCCTACATACACTTCCAGTATGATTTCTGCCACTGAATATAGACAATTGCAAGAGGAGTGCCATAGTAAGGTAAGTACTTGTATAACATTTCGAAATAATTCAGTAGAAGAGGGTGACCTAAAAAACAAAACACATGCTATTTATTAAGGATTTAGCTGAGCTTTTTGAGTTTTTACAGATGGTTTTTTCATAATAATAAGTGGTATTTTGTATCACAGTTGTGGTTTTTATAGCAACAATCATGTGACATACCATACAGTAATTAGTTAACCTTCATCAATCAGAAAGTAATATAAACTCCAAAATACATTTTTCAAAAAAATTTTATTTATTTACTTATTTGTTAAATGTATCAACAGATACTAAATTAACATATCATAAAAAGTACTAAAATAATTAATAGTAGGAAACATGACAATGAGCAAATACAAAATGCACATAATAACAGAAACTAGAGTTCGATTAAAAGATGAAAGGGCCACAAGCGTCATACCAAAAGAGTACGCAAGTAAAGCCTTTCTCTCTCAATGCACCACCTATTTTGGGACAGAGGCGCGTTATATTAATTTCACTGTAGTTTCAACACAAATACTAATGAAAAACGCAGTAACGCTTTCGCATGGGCAAAATTACATTGCGAATAGATGTCGGACGATAAAGATGCATCCCTCTCTATAGAGAGCGCCTTTTTGACATTGCCAAGTTGTTATATTTTGTAGGTACTGGGGCAAAGTCTTGAAAATAAGCCTGTTATGGGAAATTTACCTGAATCAAGGGTTTAGGTAACAGTAAACGATTAGCGTGAAGTCCTTTAGTATTTGCCATTTGGTACTGTGCTTTTATCGTGTTCGTTTGTGTTTTTAAATATTAGGGTGCAAATTATTTTTTTAAATATTAGTGCGGAAATTAGTTTTTTTTTCAACAATGTCTCCAAAAAAAGTTGGAAAGAGTGGTCTTATTATTCATAGTCAAGGGCGAGAAATCGTGGCGAATGTAAGTGGTTTCATGCAGCAAGAGGCAGAAGAAGGAATTACTATACCTTTAAAAAATCACAGGTATATGTGACATTTTATTATTTTATTAGAATACTTTAGTTTTTTATTTTATTTTGTTAATCAATGATTTTAGTCAGGGAGATATTACCTACATTACATATTATACTTCAATTCAGTGCCTTATGTTTTTTAGCTAAAATTTGTACACTAAAGTGTTTTAGCTATGCAGGATGTCTCGGTAGTCGAGGGCGAGGAAAGGGGGAGGTTATCGTTATTAAGAATCAAAATAACGTTAGATGTGGTTGATCAATAATTATTGTTTGTTAAAAAGTTATTTTTATCTACATCGAATATTGCGTGCACTAAAAATGTTAGGCAAAACAAATGCGGTATTCTATACGGTTTTATTTTTGGCTATGTTTGATTCTTAAGGGTGTCTATTTAATTATAAAACATTTTGAAAACACCATAGATACTTTTTCTAATGGACGCCGACACAATGCAATTTGCCTTTAAATACTTACTCGCCTAAACCTAAAGCTAATTCAACAAATTTGTTTTAACCAATTTCTCAAATCAAAAATCAAAAAATGTAGTATATCGCTTTAATTTTATATAGCTTTTTAACAATCAACAAATGGATCCACATATAGGGTTATTTTAATTCTAAATGACCCCCCCCTTTTCTCTTTAAGTTTGATCGTTGACTTCTAGGATACCCTGTATATTCAAAATCATCTTTTCAAGAAAACGAACTTTTGATATTTTTCACCATTAAAGATTTATTAAGGTAAATCATAATACTTTGTAGGCAGAGAACTTTAGCTGCAACTAAAGTGTGAAAAAATACTTTGCAAAAAATTGTGCAGGAACGTACAAAAGTCGAATGGCAAGGACCGGGCTCTTCTTTTTCAACGCCTAAAAAAACAAAAAAAATAAAGAAAAGCAAATTGGATAATATCTTGCCACATCAGATAAAAGATATTAGAGAAATTGTTTACAATTTTTATGTAATGGAGAAGAAACTACCGACATTAAAGGTTATGTAATTAAACTAATTATTGTACAAGCACTGTTCAAATATGGTCAAATTGTAGGTGTGTTACAAAAAATCAACGATCGCCAATTATTAACGGAATCGATCAGCGTAAGCAGTTTAAGACTGCTCCTAAAGCAAAATGGAGTTAGGTAAAAATTAATTTCACATTTTATTTTAAGTTTTTTACTGACAATCTGAAAGAGGATTCGTTAACAACGGATTACTTATATTCAAATCAGGTACTTTTAGTTGCGTTTTCGGTCATACATCTATTTTCATATTAAATAATAAATATATTTTACTCTTTATTTACTTACAGGTACAAAAACTCGGGACTATCACAAAGATATGAACCACGATAATTTTATGACCTGGGTTAAAAAGCAATTACTGCCGAATTTACCTGTAAGGTCTGTCCTCATTGTGGACAATGCTGCATATCATAATGTCCCTACACAAAAGAATATCACAACGGCTTCTAGGACGGACGAAATGATATACATGTAATGAATAAAATACATATAATGAAAAAGGAATACCAGTGGATTCCACAAAAACTAAGCCACAGCTCTATAATATTATCAAAGAAAATAAATTTCGTTTTCCGACCAAATACAAGTTGGATGACCTGCTAGAGCAAGATAGACACTGTGTATTACGCTTGCCTCCTTATCACCCTGAACTAAATCCCATTGAAAAAATATGGGCTATAGTTGAAAACTGGGTAGCAGCTCATAATACTACATTCAAACTAGCAGATACCGAAGCACAGGCAAGGCAAGAATTTAGTGAAGTATCCGAAGAAGAGTGGTGTAATATTTGTGAGCATGTTAAAAAATTTGAGCAAGAATTGATAAAAAAGGAGAATCTCTTCGATGAATCTGTGGATAAACTATGCTTTGTAGTAAATACGGGTTCATCATCAGAGGAAAGTGACTACATCGACAGCGGGAGTGACGGAGATGAATCGGAAGATGATTTAGGATGCTCGCCTCTTCAGTCGTCTGCAGTAGAATAAATAATAAAGCTAAAATGTATTTAAATAAATGGCGTTTTACAAAATTGGAATGTTATTTTATTACTAAAGCCCATTTTAAATAAAAGTTGTACATACATTGCAAGTTAAATAAAAGCTTTAAAAAAACAACTCTTACAGTAAAACTATGCAATAGAATTACAACATTACTTACTGGCTTTATTTTCACTTTGTGAAAGCACCATTTTTCGATTAAAAAAAGACTACGCTAGTAAGACAACCGACTACGCCACTGGTAAAATTTTCCAGCAACGAACGGGATTTAGTTTTAAAGTAAGATAGGAACAACGCATGTTGATGACGCTCCTGGCCCATTCTACTTTAAATCGAATTATATCCACACTAATAAAATACAAGAACAAATACCCAACACATCACTGATCAGTTTAGTTCTGTTTCAGTATATTTAGTATAATTTTTTTAAACTGATTCAGACTATTGGAAGCATATAAGTTATAATAGTCACAAACTTTATAAATGGGCAGAATTTTCATAAAGGTTGGTTCATGTTCAGTGGAGAAATGGCCACAAGGTTAAACTTCGCCAGTTGTTCCCTTCATAGTGTGCACATAATTATTTTCTAATAATATTGTATTCATATCATAATAGTAAAGATGTTATTTATTTTATTTTCATGGATAAGCCAGATAAAATTCTAATGGATAGTAAATGTTAATTTTGTTTCAAGGAAAAGGTAACTGACTAAGAATCTCTTCACAACAGGACAATCTATTTCCGTACCTCAGAGCAAAAGTGTATTAAGTCCAAAAAAAAACATTTTTTCTGGTTTTTAAATAAAAAATAAAATAAAATAAACTTTATTGTATGACATAAAATAAGAATACCATACAAAGGTGGAAAGTACTGCTACATGTATTTTAATATATACTCTATACAAAATAATACAGTTAATATCGCAATTAATTGCAACGAGTTTCAAAGACTCATGCAAAGTATATGCATAGAATTAGAAATAAATCAAACATATGGCTTAAAACTAACTACAACCAAAATCTCAATGGAAATAAAATTTAAACTGGTCAAGTGTTACGTCTTCCTAGTCTTGGTCTATGGAGCAGAAATAAGAATCTTCCTCTTATTCTTATTTATAGGTATTTTAAAATGACCACATCACCAACGTGAAAGTGATGGAAAGAATAGCCAACAGAAGGAGAAATAACCACCGTGCTTAAATATCTAAACCTAAAACTAAGACTGCTAATATTCCTACCTATTTATTCATACATATGTATATATTCAGTAAAATAATTATGTGTCACAATAAATTATTTGATATATTGCTCTCCCTTATATTATAGTCCTTAACTTTATGCTTAAAAGTAGTGTGACTTACTTCCTTAAAACTCACAGGCAAGATATTATAAGTATAGATCCCTGTGTAGGCAAAACAAGATTTAAAAAATTCAGTGCAATGCTGAGGAATAGAAAAAATATTTTTATGGCGAATATCTACTGAATGAGCATCTCCACGGCCCATCAAAACTCCGACAAATAAGCAGGCTCTTTGAGATTTTTTACTTTATATACTAGACTGCTAAGATTTTCAAATCTTCTCTTTGCCATATTTAAAGTATAAATTTCTGAAATATGCTGACTAACATGATCCCTGCGTGAAAGATCTTTAGTAAACCGCACACATGAATTTTGTATTTTTTGAATTTTATATTTGTTAATTTCACTGAGGAACGGACCGTATACAATATTAAGGTAGGCAGGTATACTAAGTACTAGGCTTTCAGTAAGAATTTTTTTACTAATTAGGGGTAAGACATTTTTGAATTCATACAGAATTTTGAGTTTGTGATATAATTTTTGACAAACCTGAGTTACATGAGCATCAAATTGCAGCCTGCAATCCATGTGCAAACCAAGGTTTTTTTACTTGATTAGTCCAATTAATTTCAGAATCATTAATTTTAAGTTTTACAGCTGTGGCAGTTTCTAAGTTTATCTCATTTTTAGAAAACAATATAGCCTGTGTTTTTTTAGAATTAATAAATAAGGAGTTTTGACTAGCCCATAGAGAGATACGCTCCAAGTCATCATTAATGAAGGTTAAAACAGTGGACAACTCACTAGCCGGGGTTGAACTATAGATTTGTAAATCGTCTGCATACATATGGTATTTACAGTGTTTTATGTGTTGAATCAAATCTGATGTAAAAAGTGTAAATAAAATTGGCTCCAGGATAGAGCCCTGAGGCACACCCCTGCCCACAACCCTCCAGCTTGAGATGCTCACTGCTCCCTCAGCATCTGTAATTCTTACTGCCTGTTCCCTATTTCCCAGATAGCTGCCAAACCATCCATTAGCCTATAGGTTATAATGATTTAATTTAGCTAATAAAAGATCACTGTTTAAAGTATCAAAAGCTTTGGTCATGTCAATGAGCACTGTTGGGCAACAGTGACCATTATCAAAGGACCTTGCGATGTCACTACTTATTTTTAACAAGGCCGTGGCACAACTGTGGTTAGCCCTAAATCCCGACTGATATTTAGGTATTATACATTTAGGAAGAAGATAATCTAGTATTTGGGTTTTTACAATTTTTTCCATTATTTTGGATGGAGTTGGTAGTATACTAATTGGCCGTAATTCACCCACAGAAGTTGGTCTGGATACTTTAGGGACAGTCATTATGAGAGCCCTTTTCCAGATATCAGGAATAACGCCAGCCATGAAAGACGAGTTTATAATATTAACAAGAGGGCATAGACACGTCGAAATACAAAATTGTAACATGCGTATAGAAACTCCGTCTATCCCAACCGCACCGCTCCCAACACTGTTCAAGGCCCTTAGCACCTCAAGTTCTGTTACAAGTCTAAATGTAAATTAATCAGAATTTATAGATGAGCTGAGAAAATCATTTAAAAGAACAGGATCAACCTGTGCAGCAGGTGTACTATCTATAAAATAATTATTTATTATATTTGGTTCTTTAATGCTACTTGGAATGGGAGTAAATTCATTATTAATAATTCTCCAATTAGCAACTTTTTTCCAAAAATCTGTACTAGAACCTTTACATTTATTTATTTCATTGGAAAAATATGCCTTCTTTTCTAATTTTATAGCCTTATTGACATACTTTTTTAGATCAATATAATAAGTTCTACTAGAAGCAGTTTTTACTGAGATATATTTTTTAAAGGCTTTATGTTTCATTTCAATCATTTTTTTTAGATTATGGGTTAGCCATGGTGGACTGGTACTTCCAGATTTTCTCAGCTTTAATGGACAAAACATATCAAACAAATCTAACAGTTTAGAATTAAGTATTTCTACTTTAGTATTAATATCGTCAGTCTTATATAACTCACGCCAATCTAGATGCTCTAAATAATATTTAAATTCTTCAGAGTTAGTCAGTGTAAAATCTCTTTTATATATCATAGTCTTAATCGGCTTCAGTTTATCACATTTTATAGTACAAAATACAGCCTCATGATCTGTCTGTATTGGATCACAGGGTATCACACCATGATCCTTGACTAGGTTAATATTATTTACAAAGATCAGGTCGATTAGAGATTCACTATTTAGTGTTATTCTAGTAGGCTTATCATTAATTTGAGTCAAATTAAAAGTCGTAAAAATATTATATAAAAATTTACATTCTACAGTGGTGCTATTTAAAATATTAATATTAAAATCTCCTGTACATATAAAGACGTCACAGGTACAAATCACTTTTGAAATTAAGTCATGCAAGTATTTTAATTCAGAGTATGCCACTGCTGGTGGCCTATAAACTACTCCCACAGTTATGTTTTGCCCCTCATGCTTAAAACTTATCCAAAGATGGTCAATGCCATATCCTGAGTAAGGCAGATCAATAAGAGTTGTTTTTAATTTATTAGTTACATAAATTGCGACACCACCTCCCCTACCCTCCCTGTCTTTTCTATATAACTTGAAATTTTTTATTGAAAAAGATTCAGAAAGGAGTTTATTGTTAAGCCATGTTTCAGAGACTGTAATTATATCATACTTAGATTTTTCTATAAAGTGCCTAATATCTGAAAATTTATTACATAAAGACCAGGGATTTATATGAACTATATTTAATTTGTGCTTACAATTAGGTATGGCTGGGTGAGGGTCAGCTTCTTTGGGCAGTGATGGAGTGGGGATTCCTAGAACTATTTTCTGCATTGGTATTGGGTTCTTCTGTGAAAATTTCCACTGGTAGGTGGTTTAGCTTTATGAGAAGCCACTGAGCTTTGTGTCCTAAAACGATCCACGTATCCGGCCAAAAGCTTTCGGAAAGGTATGTTGTTTCCAGCTCTTCAGGTATTCCAAGTTTAAATGCAGCGCTATTTGGGTTTTTATACTTTGACTGAAGTTTTACACACTGATAAACACCAGCATATTTTGGGTTTAGGACTGCAATTATATCTTGGGGACTAGTGTTCACATCCAGGTTGGAGAGATAAATCCAAGTTAATTTAGCTATTCTCTCACCAATATTTTTATTTGCCACGCGTAACTTCGGTTGCTCTGGACCTGTGCATATCTTTCCAGATGATGCATTGGTTAAGTTAGTCTTGCTACTAGGTGGATTTCTACTAACCTGTCTGTCTTTTTGTTTTGGCACATCATCATTGACAAATATAAGCTCATTCATTTTAGTATTTTGGGCCTCGAGCAGTTTGGATGTTGGAGTTGGCCTTTTAGGTATCTCTGATCCATAGTTTGTTTGATTTTGATGTTCCAGATTCTTGGTTGTATCATTTTTGTCAATTGGCTCACTTATTTGTGTGTGCTGCTTCCCTATGTTGTTTAGATTGGCGGAAATTTGGGAAATAGAAACTTTTATTTCACTCAAAGACTGATCTACAGTGGTAGGGAAAGTCTTAAAACCATTTTCAAGTTTCTGATTTTCAGAGAAATTCTTGCCTCCGCCGATCACAATCGAATTTTCCTCCAAAGCTTTGGTTTTATCAGTTGACTTCAAAATTCGAAGAGTTTCAGTTGATTCCATAACAGACTTTTTGTTTTTGTTAACTTCGCCTTTTAAGGATTCAACTTCAGCCACTAGATGTGCAATTTTTCCATTAAGAAGCGGCAACTTTTTTACTAAAAGCCTACAATCTGTGCAGATATGAATCAAAACACGACTTACTCGGATCTCCGAAGCCATAGCACTTGAACAGTTTCTACACACCACTTGCTCGCAGATGTCACATGGATATCCGAAGAGTGCATTTTTGTCCTCTTTTAAAATGCAATCCGCGTTACATTTAAAACACTTTGACATGTCAGTATAAATAATGAAACAAACAAATAAACTGGAACGCAGCTATGATCTCAAAATGTAAACATAAAAGATGGCGCAGGACAATTACAGATAAAAACTTTTGTTTATTATAATTAAATAAACACTCACAGGGAGTTAAAACTGTTAACAACCCTATACACACTATTTGTATAGGGTTGATGATCTGACACCTCTAGACTTTTTTGTCTGGGGCGCCATGGAACAGCTTATCTACGCAACACCTCTAACCAACAGAGAAGGCCTAGTTGCTGCAGTTGTGGTGCCTACGGACTCTCTGAGAAACGATGAGCAGGGGTTCTTGCTCGCGTACGGGCATCTTAAGTCAACAGGTGCAGAAAATGTGTGCATGGAGGACACTGAGCATTTGGTTTAGATTGTTTATTGTTTAATTTTTTTATTATTTATTGTTTAAATTGTTTTTTATTACTTAAGTTGTTTTTTAATTTTCTTTGGTTTAAATAATTGTTTAGTTAAAGTATTTATTTTTTAATTTAATAATAATTATAATTTTGGTAGGTACAGTAACCCTCTATCTACCCCATGTAGTATCTAAATATCTAATATACACACAAAAGAAAAAAAATTAAAGCTTAACTAAACTAATATATCCAAAGTGTTTATCCTAATCAAAAAATTTACTATGAAACATTTAATACCCAGACAATTTTACAATATTCCAAACTAATAAATAACAGCGACTCACCTAGATGACTTAACACCTGTATGTGTAGTACTGTTACCCAATAAATAAAATAAAATTATAAGAAATATCACAATTTCCAATAAAAATTTAATCAAATTTAAATTAAATACCTATTAATATACCCAAGTTATTTAAAAATTATTTCTAAAACCGCCAGACTTTAAATTTGCATACTTACTTAATTAACACTTGCAAACTTAAACTCACATCTAAAAGAGTTTTTTAACACTTTCTATGGTTTCAAAAATATATGATCGACATGTTTTCTTAAAAAAATCAATTTTTTGGCAATTTTTAATTTCAAGGGGAATAAGAGTATTTCTTTTGGGTGCAAAATTATTAACAAATCTCAAATTTGCATTAGTATTACTTTTAGGTAATTCTATAAAATTATTGGTTTTATTTCTTGATTCATACTTATGATTTACATATTTTTTCAATTCACAATTTTTATATACAAAAATACTGATCTCCAAGATGTTTAAGTAGGTTTTCATCGAGACGAGAAATCTCTCGACGAGAGTCTCGAAATTGTTAAAAACAATTACATACAATTTAAACAAACAATCAATTATTATTAAAAAATATCATGTTGTATATAAAGTCTATACTAGATTTTTATTTCTGTAAAAAAATACTTTAAAAAAAAATACAGAGCTATAGGTGAACTAAACACTAAATGCCACGTGTAACCAAAAAAAAAAACGCAAAATTTGACCCGAAAATAAAATATATTATTTAAAAAAGTACAAATCCAAACGAATCGTTTATTTTTTAATAATAATATTTTATCTATGGATTTAAAATTATTTAAAATTAAAATTTAGTAACTTCTTTTCTTTTGGACACAAGATCTACTAAATTATAGAAAATAGCATGTTTTTTTTAATGGGTCTTAAAGAGAAGGGACAAATGATGATGTTGGTTGTTTTATTTTTTTTTTAAATACTCCATAATGGCATCTACAGGGCAATAAAAAAAGGCAAATTTTCATCATCTTTAGCAGGTGATATTTTCATTTTTTTTTTTTATTTCAAAAAATTAAAACAACCAATATAAAGAGTAATCCTTGATGTATCCAAAATGGTTTATACATTTAAAAATTGTTACATATTAGCCGAGTTTGAAGGTCCGAAAAATGCCCTGTTTTTCACGCGATTTTCGAACTGAGCGGGACCTCTTATCTTAATTATCGTTGTGTCTTTTAGAACAATAATTAATAGGTTTTTTAGCTGACACCTGCAGAAGTGCCGGCTGCTTTTGTATGGCAATTTTCAAAGGTCCTTTGTTTATGTGACGAGTGAAGAGACCGCCAGTCCGTGCTAACACTGACTGCTAAGTGGTGCACTATATACTTTGTTATTTTTTGCCAAACGAAGGAGTAATATAATAATCATTACATAGATTTTAGTATGTGTCTTTTGGTGTGATTAGATTAGTAAATTTATTTTAAAGTATTGGTTCAGACTCAGATGTATACGCTTATCAGGAATATTGTTAGGTGAGTTTTATTTGCCCCACTTTTATCCAGATTTTTATTTGAATGATAATGGATACTCCGGGACCTTCGCATCAAACCAGTGATTCCAATAAACAATCAAGCGAAGAGGAAAACCAATTTAGCGATAGTGGGAGTGAAATTATTGTCAGTAGCAATGATTCGATTAATAACTCTAGTGATAATTCTAGTGCATTACCAAATCAAAAAAAGAGAAAAAGATTGACAAAAAACATTGTAAGCCAAGCGTCTACGTCTTGCAAAGGCAAAACAATACAACCTTCCAAAGTTCAGAAGGCATTAGAACTATCAGATGCTTCAAGTTTCGAGGTTTCTAAAAAGTTAAGTGGAAATGGACCCGGACAGTACTTTATTATTACTTGTATAAACAAAGCTAATAACGATAAGGAAGGTGTATGCAAGTTGTGTAATCAGAAAATAAAAATGACCAAATCAAACACATTCGGATTAAAAAGGCATTTACAATCAAATATGAAAAATATTATCAGTTACTATATCCACCAGAAAAAGAAAAACCGAGGAAATTTGTTGAAGCCCAAGGTCAAAGTCAAATCGACATAAAAACAATGCTAAATCGTTCGAGGGTAAGTTTTCACATTTTTTTGCCTATAGTGTAATTATTTACATCACTGAAATATTCTTCATTTACATTTATATACTTGTATTCGTACTATACGTCGGGGAACCAAACTCGTATTGTTACTGGTGTATTATAACTCAATAAGCCCTTCATCAGAGTTATGCAGATTTTTTAAATCTGTTTCAGGTTACGTCTAATACATCTACTTTTGGAGGATTTAATCAACTAGAATTTGAAGATCTCATAATAGAATTGGCCATAAAAAAATATCTTCTATTCAGATTTTTTGAAGATGAAACATGTACAGCTCTGTTCTCGTTTTCAAATATTTCGTGGACATCCAATGCCAACGTGTCATTTTACGGCATCACAGCTAATTTCATTGATCGAGACTGGAAATTAAAAAGTGTTGTTTTGGATTTTATCCCAGCGCTGAGACAGCATGCGGGTGTCGAAATAGCCAACATATTTGACAGTGTAATTAACAAATACGAGATTAAACAAAGGATTCAAGGTATAACTACAGATAGTGCAGCATCAAATTTTACATTTGCTCAGTATTTATCTAACATGATTGAAAATGTAAAGACAATCATTTCGTTTGCTTTAGCCACGTTTTAAATCTAGCAGTACAAGATCTACTTAAAATTATAAAAGCTGACAGTAGCGTGACAGACGCAAAAGACCTTGACATTTTTTCTGTTGATGATGAAGACGAGAATTACGAAAAACTTGCCGATACTAAAATTGTTGATGTAAACAATAAATCGGCAGTAGATAATATTAGAACGCTAGCTCTTAAAATTAAAAGATCGGAACAGTAATTGATGTTAAAACGAGATGGAATTCAACATTAAATATGGTAAACTGGGCTCTAAGAATGAAAAAACCTCTAAATATTTTGTGTGAAAATAATGATGACTTAAAGGATTATCTTATTTCGTCTCAAGATTGGGAGCTAGTAAGCAGCATTTTTAATTATTTAAAAGTTTTTAAAACATTATCCGATTCATTTCAAGGCGAAAAATACTGCACATTACCTATGGTCGTCTTAGGAGTTAATATGCTTCTAGATAAATTGGAAACCTGGGCTTTTGGACTGGATAATTGTCCAAATAGGAATACAACCGACGAAAAAGTTATAGAAGCTCTTCAAGCAGCAAGGGATAAAATCGTCAGACACTATTCAAAAACCAATTGGATATATTGTGTTAGACTGAGACATTTAACTTTACGAACTGGGGAAAAAACTTAAAACAAGAAGCCATAACTAAATTCGAAAACTTGTATAAAGAAATGTATTACGTTAGTTCTAATATTGATATTCCTTTAGCATCTCAACCTTTCACCGATGATATTGATGACAATACTGATGACCTTAATCTGCAAAGTTTGTTTGAAAAAAGCAATGGCGATAGAGAGAACTGGAGAGAAGAAATTGATGAATATTGTTTATCTAAAAGAGCTGAAGGCAATCAAGATATTTTAGAGTGGTGAAGAAAGAACGAAGCCATTTATCGAAAATGGCTCGTGATTTTTTAGGTATACAAGCCACTTCAGTTCCTGCAGAAAGACTGTTCTCAAGGGCAACACTGACAATTAGAAAAGAACGAAGCCGATTGACTGGAGAATCGGCTCAATTTTTACTATGTTTAAATTCTTAGCTATGCAGCAAAGATATATTTATGAGTGCATAAGCAATAATTTTGTTATCTATACTTTTCGTATTTCTATTAATCTTTATTTTATGTTTTGTTCATTTTTAAATGTTTAGAATTTATGTTTTAGTTTAGAAGTTTTTTTCCTTTAAAAATATAAAATTATTTGAGTTTTTACCTTTGCTTTGTTAATTTTCTTATGTTTAAAATGAATTAAATTTATTTCCCAACATAGTTTTTCATTTTCATTCTTCTAACCTTTTAAAGGCTGTTGAGTTATTGCAGGATCTACAGTCTTTCGAGATCGAGAAATTTCGAAAAAATTTCTCGATCTCGAAAAATCTCGAAGTGATTTTCTCGATCTCGTCTCGAAAAAACAACCTCAGTCTCGTCTCGATCTCGTCCCGAAATCGAGACGAGACGAAAAATCTCGAATTTCGAGAATCTCGTGAAACCCTATGTATAAGGACCGTACATCAAAAATAGTCTTAGAGTATAACAACCTCGTAGGGTAAAGCCTATTTTTTCTATAAATTACTTCTAGCAAATAATTTTGTACAACATTCAACGAACTCAATGTACTCTTATACATACCACCCCATACAACAATCCCATATCTTAATAAGGATTCTACAAGAGATTTATATACAGATAATAAAAGGTTTTTATTTAACATGTTTCTTAAGACATAACATGTATAAATGATATTAAACTTTTCGTTGTGACAAAAAAGTTTTGATTTTTTTTTTCAAAAAAAGACAGTGGCATACCTTTTATTTATAAAAAAATTAACATACATGTGCTGCAAATCCGTCCCTGGACAGGTCAATTAACCTGCAATTTCACAAAAAGTGCCTCACCACTCTGTATTTTGGGTGCACTTCCGACCATCGATGTCCTATTTCTTTATGGCTCTACTTCTTTATGTATTTATAATCTAGCATTTTTGACCATTTGAAAGAGGACAAGACCTGTATAAGTTTTATTTCTAAATTTATCTCGACTTTCTGGAAATTGTCTTTTTCTGATATAGTTCATTGAATTTTTTTCAGTTAATGGAATATAATAGTGCCATAATATATAAAAATGATCTGATACAAAAACTCAGTGAGTCCTTGGACCAGGCAGCGAACGAACGTAAAGAACTCCTTGCCCAAGTAGAAACTTTCAAGGAGGAAATCGCTCAATTACAAAATACCGTAAGAGAAACCTCAAAAATGGTGGAGGAACATCAATGTGATACTCAAAATGGAGAGGCAACAAAGCTCCATGAAGAACTCGTAGAATTAAAGGTACTTACTTAAATTACTAGTACTGGTTTAGTTAATAGTAATCGGGTCCTTTTTAGGAAAAAATGGTCCAAAATAAAGAAGAATATGAGACTGAACTAACTAGGCTAAGGAACTTATTGGAGAATATCAAATGTGGGTCTACAGAACTAATGGACTTAAAGGAGGAACTGGAGAGGAAACATACCACAGAAGTGGAGGAGTTAAGGACGTATTTTGAGAAGAAGTGTGTGGAGTTGGAAAAGAAGTAAGTAAAAGATTTTTTCTTTTACTAATTTATGGTTAAAGTGAACTTTTTTTCTCAAATTGCCTAAATTGCATTAAAAATCCTCAGTGTCTCAAACTACAAAACTCACAATCCAAGTTCTATTTATAGCCTCCATAAATAAAAACTATAAACATAAATATTAAAATGCTCTCAATATACCTCGTATATCGGCAATACAAACAACCTAATTTCAGCTATTCAGAAGAAATATTCAGTCAACAAAGTAGAAAAATGTCTGGTACGAGTTCAGAGGCGGACTTGAGCGGGGATTTTCTACTGTCGAGCCAACCAGGGCCGGGGGGCGACTGTGAAACGAACATTTTCAATACCAAAGAGGACGTGGAACGGTTTAAAGAAATTCTCGCCAATTTCTCGCAGAAATTAGCGAAACATTGTTTGGAGGATATCGGCGATAAGGGGCTGCGGAACATCGAAATCGAAGTGCGCACTGAGTTAAACGGTTTGTTGAAGATCGGGGAGAAGTTGGAGGTGAGGGCCATCGAAAATAAATACTTGGAGGAGATCTCCGATTTGAGGTTTCAGCTGGACGAGGTGAGGAGGAGTGGGGTTTGTGTGGTTAGGTCTACGGTGCAAGAAGTGGTGAGTTTTTTTGATTAATTTTGATTTTCGATATTGTTTCGGTAAATATCCCAAGTAGCACAAATGTGCCTGAAGTCTTTAAATACTATTATAAAATATAAACATTTCAATTAACACAATTTGTCTTCGGCTGAGATTATTTATTATACCTAGTACTAGTGTTTTTGCTTTAAATATTTTGGAATTAAATATTTTATAATTATTTTAATTGGTTGCTAATGTAATTGCTAATTTATTGCTCTATAATGCTGCAAAAAAATGGCGTCATTACAAATGAGTATAATTTTTACTATATTTTCGTTTATTACTGTAATAGCAGTGGTCACTGATCATTTATATTGTTTATAGCTATAAGGATTAAAAACATATTAAGACAACGTGTCCAGGTATACCAAATAATGGTAATAAATAAATACCTATATAATACAACTAAATACAGTGAACTCCGGTTATAACGTACCCTCTAGGGTGAATAAAATCAGTACTTTATAACCGGAGGTACGCTATAAAAGAAACCCATAAAAATAAATATGTAAAGATTTATTTGTTTTAATTAAAGGACTAAATTAACAAAAAATACATTCTAAGTATTAAATACAAAAAAAGATATAATATTAATATGTAACATGTAACATATAACATTAAAATAGGATACATATACATATGTAATCAAAATAAATCTGTACTATTTATTAGTTACGATTTTTCAAAAAAATAACGTGTTATTTTTGTTGCTGATTTTTTCTACACAATTTGAAATTCTCGATGTGCTTCTCAACTTTTAACGAGACTTGTAAAATTGTATCATAAGATCCGTAATCAGTATATTGTAAGAAATTCGTAACAGTTTTAATTGCACAAAGTGCTTCACAATAACTTGGAATGGGTTCGTTCACTGGTCCATCATCATCGCCGCTTTCGTTATCGGAACTTAAATAATTCGTTAAACAGTTTGATTCTATAACTTCGGCAATAATGTCGCAATCCGTTACGGTCTCCGTTGCTACCAGATTATCGTCGATGGTCGTAAAATTATCTAGTTCAGGAATATATTTTTCTACAGTAGTTACGTCTTGGCAGTGATTTTGCAACCAATAACTTAGCGGAATATCCCAGTCATCATCATCAACACTTTTATATTTCTCGTACCACTGATTCAGAGGCAAGTTATCATCTGAATCAAACTCCTCGATCGATTTCACTAGACCAGCATGTCGAAAGCAGTTTTAACCCTTAACTACTGTAGTGTCGATTTAATAGCGTTACGCATGTAGTGCGGTCATGGTGACCGCAAATATAATTACCGCCAAAAAATATATTTTTGTGTTTTTCATATTGTTTTATTATTTATAATAAATATTAAAAGGTTTTTAATGAAAATCGAAGGTAAACAAACAAAACCAGTAAATATATATATTTTTTTAAATGTTTTTATTTCATAAGGCTTTTTTTTCAAAATTTTACAGTTTTTTTTAAAATAAACATTAAACAAAAAGTAATAATTCTAAAATAATATGGCTTATTTTTTCTTAAAGATAAAGGTATGGAGTTACAAAAAAAAACTTAACATTACATAAACAACATTATCTAAAAAAAATTGCACATGTTAAAAAAGTTACAAATTATGCCTGCAGTTTATGCAAAGCTTTGTCGAACACTCAACACAAATGGGTTTTGTACACATGTAGCACAAATGAAAAGTTTTTCTTTTTAGTTTTGAAGGACAAGTGTAACACGTTTTCCTTTTTTCCAATTTTTCCATTTCCACCTGTTCCAGACGTTCTTCAGGAATATTTAGAATTCTTTTTATTGTAGACCGTAGATCTCGAGCAATTCTTGGATTATTGGCTCTTCTTTCTAAATGCGGCCTGACAAGCTCATTAGCAAGAATTTTAATAAAGTCGGTTTTTTCCATTACTTTATTGTTCTTATAACTCTGATGAAGAATATAGGCATTTACTCCGCTTATGTCCAAGATTCGGAAAAATATAACCATAGGCCATCTTCTTGTACGGCGACTTGTAGAGTGTTTGGCACATTTTTCATCTATGGCATCTACCCCGCCCTTCGTAGAGTTATAGTAGGTTACAATTTCTGGCTTTTCCGTGCCATCGTCAAATGATGTCGAATGGTGCATGGATGATACGAGAATCACTGCTCTATTTTTTTGTGGAACATATGAAACTAAGGTTACGTCTTTAGTAAAACCAAATAAAGTTCCATCCTTACCAACTTTTCTGTCTTTTTTAGGTAAAAAATCTGGGGGAATCTCTTTTTTATTTTTTTTAACAGTTCCGACATACGTAAGTTTCCGATTCTTTAATTGCTCGACAAGTTCTAAAGAAGTAAACCAGTTATCGGCGGTAATATTTCGATTTGATCCAGCTATTGGTTGTACTAATCTCAATACAGACTGCGTTGGTTTATTAAATTTTTTTAAATGTTCTTCCAAACCAAATCCATCAGAGTCTTTTCCAGTATATATATACCCATTAAAAAAATAGTGTGTACGTGCATCTGTCATACATACGATCTTGATTCCATATTTGCATGGCTTATTGGGCATATACATTTTAAACCTGCACCTTCCTCGAAAAGAGACCAACATCTCATCAATGCAGCAGTTTACTCCCAAAGAATATAGAGTCTGACAATTTTTGATAAACTGATCAAAAAGTTCAGATATTGCAGCAAGTGGATTTTCTTGTTTCCTGATATTTCGGTCTAAAGAATTGTCAAAGCGTAAGCACGCTAATAGAAATGCAAACCTCTGCTTACTCATCACACATCGAAATATTTCTCGTCCAGTGCCATCGGTTGCAAATATTCTGGATATATTTTCATGATTTGACACAAAAATTGCGCTGTAAAATAACAGGCCGATAAAAGCTTTTAACTCAACAATGTCCAAATCTTGATGCTCTGATCTTGATGAATTTTTTAGATTGGCCCTTTGTTTCTTTATTTTCTCATTAGTCCAATGCAAAATAGTTTTTAACATATCATCCGTGATCAGCAAGTTCCAAACTGCAAAAGGTTGTGCTTCATGCCCTAACAGACTAGCGGATCCTCGTAGAGTTGGTAAACGAAGCACAATATTGTGCTTTGGAGTTCGGCTTCGCGATGTAAAGCTCTCAGATGACCACTTGAATCGGTTTTTGCCATAGAAATTTCTTGATTTTTTGGAAGCTTGGTTTACCGGTTCCTCATAATCCTCAGAATCTTCCTGCTCGTCGGTATTGGCAAACTCCTCTTCTTCCCCTTCCTGTTCTGTATCAGTGTCATGTTCACTTGGTTCATAAATACTTTCACTGGCACTATCTTCATCACTCTCAATTGCAGTCAACATTTCATTTTCGATTTCATCTAACCACCTTAAACCTGTAGACTCAAAATCAGTATCGCAAAACCGAATTTTTTTTGACGGACCTGGCGCATCATTAGCCATAATAAATTTGAATATTCGTTACAAGCAAAGAATAAAATATTTCACCGTTACTGTACTGCGGTCACTATGACCGCAAAAAAAATTTAACTCGGCGTAACTAAAAAAATAGAGACATAAAACACGACGTACTCGCACTGCTTTCTTGAATTGTACTAATTTAAAGGTACAAGGACGCCCAAGGCATTATAACTTGAGAGGGGGCAAATTTTAGAGATCTTGATAAGCGCTGCGGTCATGGTGACCGCACCACAGTAGTTAAGGGTTAAATCGTTTTTTGTGAAACCTCATTCCAAGATTTCGCAATTATTTTTATCGAGTCTAGAATTGTTAGATTTAACGTTTCCTCACTATCCAATGCTTGAATTAGGCGATACATAAAATATCTACGGTAATAGGTTTTCAGGCATTTTATTATGCCTTGATCCATTGGTTGTATGACAGAAGTGCAATTGGGAGGCAAAAATTCGAATCTGATATTTGTCAAATTACACATTCTTTGGATGAGCTGCACAATTGTCCACTAGAAGCAATATTTTTCTTTTTTGACGTCTTAGTTTTTCATCCCACTCTTTCAAATAATTAATAAAAATGTCTGAAGTCATCCATGCGCGTCTATTCGATTTATAAATAACAGGCAGGTTTATAATATTTTTCATGCACCTCGGTCGTTCGTATTTCGTATGACAAGAAGTTTACATTTTTCACTACCTGTCATATTTGCACAAACCCAAACGGTGTATCTTAGCTTTGATTGTTTGCCTCCCACACACTTTTCTCCTCTAAATTTCAGTGTACGGTCTGGAGTTATCTTGTAAAATAGTCCGGTCTCATCCCTATTAAAAATATCTTTACAGCTGTATTTTTGTGCAATACCTCTTTGCCTTTTGGCCTTTTCTCGGTTAACCAGTTCACCACAGCTTCCCTGCTAACATCTCCTGCTTCACCGGACACTTTGCCGACATTGATGTTGTGACGAACTTTAAAACGCTCGAGCCAACCCGTAGAGCACTTAAAATCTCCACCGTGTAATCCCTTAGATAAATCTTCCGCTTTTGCTTTTAAAAGTGGTCCACTTATAGGAATATTTTCGGTTCTTCTCACCTCAAACCATCGAATAAGAGCTTGATCCACATCTGGGCGTACGGGATTCCTAATTTTCTTAATTCTTTGCGATTTATTTTCACTTGCTTCCTTGATTTTTTCGCGATTGCTCCAAATTGTAGAAACTGTTGTTTTTGCCATATTTTTCCTTTTCGCAATTTCCGATTTGTTAATGCCACTTTCAATACTTTTAATGTCTATTTTTTCTTTCAAATTTATAGCACTGCGCTTATCCGTCATTTTACCAAAAAAACTACTAAAACTCGCACTCGCACAATAAAACGCAATGTCCAATCTAAAACTACCGGTCATCTCATTTTGCATGTTCTATAAAAATTCTCGTCGAGTCGAGAACTGGAAATCCCCGGCGGCCTCGGTGCCAACGCGCGACGAGAGAAACTTCTCAGTATCGATTAATGGGAATCCCCGACAGAGGTAGAAAATTACTCTGCTTATAACGTACCTTTGTACGTTACAACCGGAAAATTACTGACAATCGGGCAAAAATATTGAACGTTATAGCCGGAGTTAAAATTTTAGTTAGTACGTTATATCCAGTAAAATGAGAAGACTATTTGGGCGAGTTCCGAATTATAAGTACGTAATAACCGGAAGTATGTTACATCCCATGTACGCTATAGACGGAGTACACTGTACAAACACTATTTGCCTGTAGTAAGTCTTAAAACCGATAAAATTTTATGCAATAATCGTTGTTGATTTTATGGGGTATAATACCTACCTAGTTGATTTTATTTTTCTTTTCACAAATTGAGGATTAAGTTAATGCAATTTCAAATAAATACATGTTTTGCAAGAAAATTAAGAGATTAAAATAAAATTGAAGGTAGGCAATTTTGAGAATTTTTTGGGCAAATTCAAAGTTTAGGTAAAAAAGGTACCTACACTGGTGGCCAAAAGTAGATTGACAACTAACACTTACTTATTTTTCAAATTTGTTTATATCACGGTTTAGGAAATAATAAATTAGGTGGAACAGTACCTGATTAAAAAACAACGGAGCCTATTTGTAATGTTTAATTATTATATTTAAACTATTTATTCGAAATACCCAATTTTATTAAAAAAAAAATTAAAAAACTAAACAATTTTTAAGTGGCCAAAATTAAATTGACAAATTTAAAGCTTACTAAAATAAAAATAAGTATAGAAAATTTAAAGGGTTTTATTCAATAATGCGTTGCATGGCCTCTATTTCTTCTCACTTCCACCAACATGTCACAATGTCAATGGATATCCAGCATGCCTTTAAAGCTTCAAAAAGTTCTTGTTTATTTTTGAAATTTTTACATTGGATGTGACGATCATTGTAATCCCAAATGTTCTCGATCGGATTTAGGTCCGGTGACTGTGACGGCCATTTGATAACATTAATTTTTTCTTGGGTCAACCATTGCTTAACGACCTTGGATGCGTGTTTCGGATCGTTATCATGTTGAAAGTAGTGGTTGAGTGGCATAACTTCATCAGCGTAAGGTACCATAACATCCTGCAGTATGTCTTTATACATGAAACGATTCACCGTACCTTCTATCAAGTGTAGTGGACCCATCCCATAGCCCGAAAAACACCCCCACACAATCACCATGCTTGACTGTGGACACTGTATATTTGGGATCATACCTTGGGTTCACAGGACGCCTAACATTTCTTTTGCCATCCGAATTAATCAAATTGAACTTTGATTCATCACTAAAAATAACCTTTTTCCATTCGGAGACTGTCCAGTGACTATGTTCTCGAGCAAAGCTCAATCGCGCCTGTACGTTTTTTAAACTTAGCAGTGGTTTCTTTGCAGGGCGTCTTGTTTTTAAATTACTATATTGAAGTCTCCTTCTAATAGTATGACAACTAACTGAACCCACACCTTCTTCTTCCAAATGCAGCTTGATTTCTTTTGAAGTTGCGAATGGGTCAAGTTTTGCTTTTTTCAAAATTAATTTGTCAACACGACTAGTGGTCTTCTTTGGTCGGCCAGTTTTTTTAGAGGAACAACACTTCCACGGAGATTAACATTTTTTATTATTTGACTTACTGTTGCCCTCAAAAGAGAAAATTTTCGAGCAATATCCGCCTGTTTAACCCCTTTCCGGTAATCGTCGATTATTCGCATCTTAATATCGATCAATAAAGTTATCCACGTGACATTGTGAATATTTTTCAAAACTAATAGTAAAGACAGTCAAATCAACAGAAACCAACGCATAAAACTCAGATACTGAATAAATATGTTGTTTGTCAATCCAATTTTGGCCACCTAGCAGTCTTTTGTTTGGCCACCAAACAAAAATATTGGAATTTGATAAAAAAAATATTGAGAAAAAGTGCAAGCAATAAAAATCTAAGGAATTTGTTTCTTTAAACTATGTTGTTTACATTCCTGAACACTAATAAGCTCAACCGGTTTTTCCTTTGCTTCAGATAAAATATATCTATAAAAATGGAATTTGTCAATCTACTTTTGGCCACCAGTGGATGTATAGTGGTCTCTGGCGCTGCACTCGCCAGTTAGTTACCATGGAATTTCATTCGAAATTAAACAGAAAAGTCTTGTCAGGACAAACGAGAGAGGTGGTAGCTAATGTGCTTTTTTTATGCAAAAAGAGGCTGCACAAAATCAGCCTCTAAAAGATTTTAAGAAAGTTCAGGAGCGTGCTGCTTTAGCAACAGGAGTAAGTTTGGCTACCATCAAACGCATCTCTAGGGAAATGAAAAATTTTGAAGAGGGTGCTTGAACATCATTTACATCGCCCAACAAAAACCGAATTAAAGCTGCATCAAAATCCAACTTGGACGATTTCGACCGCGGCCTTCTCCGTCGAATCATAATAAACTTTTATGTTACGGAAAAACGAGTGCCTACCTTGCGACAAATAACTAAAAAATTACCCATTCTTAAAATTTCACTTTTGGCCCTGTCTAGGTTCACCTATTATGAATCTGGGTCTAACTTAAAAAGTTCTTGAGCTACAAGAATTCTTCGTATATGTACACGTTCCTTAGGAATTGCCTCAACTTTGAGTGACAGCCTCATTAAAATGTTTGGAGTAGTTTTTGAGGTATCATATATGAAAGATAGATTTTTATGGGAAAAAGTGATATCAGAAAAACACAATTTCCAGAAAGTCGAGATAAATTTAGAAATAAAACTTATACAGGGTGTCCCGTTTCAAATGGTCAAAAATGCTAGAATATAAACAGGAGCCATAAAGAAGTTGTTTGAAATATTTCAGAAAAATCGATTTTTTTACTCTATATTAAAAACGCTTATAGCAATTTGAATGAAATATTTAGGTTTTAAATGATAGGTGGTGAGGCACTTTTTGAGAAATTGCAGGTTATTTGGCCTGTCCAGGGACGGATTTGCAGAACATGTATGTTAATTTTTTAATAAAAAAAAATTAAACTATCTTGTTGCTATCTTGAACCCTATGAAAAGTAAATCTTAAATTTTTGCAAAAGATAATCGGGTTCGTTGAAAACAACTTTGATTTAAAAGAGGCCCTTCTTAGATGCAGAGATTTTTCAGAAAATTTTCATTCCTTCCAAACAATTAAGCTCACATTCATTTCTCCAGGAAGTTGCAAGTAATTATTCCATTTTTCAGGCAGTTTCAAGATGTTTTCTTCATTTTTTATATCTTCCCGGCATTTCAAGTCAGTTTTCCATTTTTTCAGGCTCTTTCACAAAGATTACCTCTTTTAGTTATATTCCAAAGTGCCTCTATTTGTACTATATTAAATCTCATTAATAAAATCCTACTGTTGGCCCTGCTTTAGTCCACTTCCGTAAATCTGAGTCTAACTCACAAATTCTTGAGCTACAAAAATTCTTCATATATGAAAGTGTTTTTTAAAAATTGCTTCAACTTTGAGTGAAAGTTCCATTAAATCCACATCACCCATTATGGGACATTTCAACTCCCAATACGGCTGGTAAATTAATTAATGACTTTATTTTTAACAATTTAATTACATATTTAATTATTATGAATGATAGCTCTCCAACTTTATTGCAATTTGGTAATGTTTCTAGTGCTGTAGATCTGCCCTGATCAAGCCCTGGCTGCAAAGACCTCGTGGTTTACAATTCAAGACTGTGCTAACAGTGACCATTTTCCTACATGTGTTTCCGTTAAACACATTTGTAGCAATAAATTGGATAACAATTTTGTCAGTTTATATGAAATTAAAAATTTTAAAAGAGCAGACTGGGGAGCATATCACGATAAGATTTTGATTAATATTTTATTAATCAAAAATTAGATTACACTAGTAGATTAATATACTTATTCTTATTATAATTTAAGCTATGATGAACTTTTAAATACTATAAGCTCTGTCGCTGAGCAGGTTATACCTTTAAAGCAGTGTGGAAAAATTATAAAAAAAAGGAAATCCCTGGTGAGACAGTGAGTGCTCATTATTTATCATATGCCCTAAAATATTTTTTGAATTATAGATAGAAGTTAAATTTTTATGGGTTAAAGTTCTATCAAATATGGTTCGACCAAAATGGCTGTAGCTGAATTAATCCCTAAAAGAAATATTAAAGTTTCTTAACAAATTTTTAAGTGCCTTCATATGTAGTATGTCAAATTCCATTCCTAAAATTCCACTTTTGGTCATGCCTATGTGCACCTGTTGTAAATCAGTTAAACTTTTTCCAGGCCAATTCCGGAGATTTCGAGCTAACCGAACTGGTGGAGAGCTACGAGAGACGCTTACAGCAACAAATCCATTTGGCCAAATTCGACCTAATTAACGAGCTAGAATCCCAAATTCAGGTACTAAACCCACATATAACAAACATCCACTATAAAAACCTTAAAAATTCTAGAGGTTAGCCTCAAGTGAGACCGATATAGACGAAGACTGGCCCTCCGAACTTTTACAACTCAGAGACAAATTCGCTGACAAATACAAGAAGGAAATTGAAGAATTGCAGGAGAAACACAACAACGAACTCACAAAGTTGAAGGATGAACACTTAAAAATCTTAAATGGGGCACTGGAAAGGGCTCGCAGAAGGAGCTTGAAGGACGGGGACAGTTTGAGTAAGAGCGAGATCGAGATACTCAAAGAAAGGTATTTACAATTATCACCATAAATATGATATATTAATGAATAAATTTTTGATAAAGATAGATCTAAATTAAGTTTTGCGGTAGGTGTTTTTTTATAGAGTTTTCACGATTGAAGGGTGCAACTTATAAATATTGCTATTATTTTTTATGTCAATAATAATGCACAGTTTTTGTCCTTTTTAAAATACGTAATGCACAAATTGAACTATTTAAATACCTTTAAATAATAGGGGAAGGGAGTGGAGCATTCGACCACAAAATGGTTAAATGCATATTACAGTAGACTCGCGATATAGTGAACTAATTAATGCACATCCAGTTCACTATATCGATTTGTTCACTCTATCAATTTTTTTTTAATGTACGTATTAAAGCAACGTTTGTCTTTAGAAAACTAACTTTATTAATGCGAAACCGAAAAAATATTACATTTGTAATTAAAATAAAATAAAAAAACGGCGATCTAATCTATTTTTTCAAAAAATGAAGTAATTTTTGTTTGCTTTTTTGTTTTTAGTCCTGTTTGCACCATCGTATTCCTGAAGTTTTGTAAAACGAGTATACTAGAATATTCCACTTTATCTTCATTTTCTTCGGCCCATTGAAGGATGTTGTTAATCGACTCTATTGCCGAATTTGTTGTCACTCGTTCCTTATTTACTACCATTTCTTCTTGTACTCCATCATCTTGATCGTTTCCATCACTTTTCACTTTGGTCATTAGTTTCTTTTGTGTCAGGTAAGTTGTCTTTATTCCAATCGTACATCAATAGGTTGAATATGAACTTCTGGATTAAAAGTCTGCAATAAAGTAATGATTTCTGATCTCACTGTGTCAATGTCTTCATTTCTTATAATAATAAGCTTTATTTCCAACAGGTTACATATACCCAGTTACAGGAAAATCAATTAAATATATAAATGTACGAATGCATGAATTGTATTAGATTCATGCAACTAAACTATAAAAGAATTGCTATATAATAAAAAAAAAAGTAGTGAACTTGAGAAAATAAATAATAAAAAATCAACACTAAATTAGGAAAAGAATCAAGAATTAATTTAAATCAAAAGAGCAAAAAAAAATGAGTAAATAAATGTATTCAAGCTAAAAACTAAATAACCAAAAACTAAATAACCTAGCCTCCCCCACCGACCATACGCAGGTGATTCAAGATAAGTGCCAAATCGTCATGGTGAATGTCACAAAAATCAGCAATAGTGTTAAAGTTTTGACACATAAAGTGAATAGGACTCTGGAACAGAATGTTGGACCTGGCTGTGTCCAAGTTAAAAGCTGGACACTGTCTGGATCCTGGGCGTGGTATATGAAAGCAAATCCTTTGCAAAAGGGATGGGCAGTCAATCTTATGGTTAAGTAAATTAAACAAGAATTTCACCGAATGCATTCCTCTCCTCTTCGCAAGTGACCGTTCAGTATATCTAGAGAGCAGCAGGTTATGGTCAAAACCCCTTGGAGGATAGACTCCATCATCCTTAAATGCCAAACATTTAAGGAATCGCCGTTGGACTGATTCTAATAGGTGAATGTGCTGGTTGTAAATGGGAGACCAAATGAGGGAGCAGTAGTCCAGCCTGGATCTAACAAATGCATAGTAGAGAGTTTTGGCAGTGGCAGTGTTCAAAAAAAGTTTGCAATTTCTAATAATAAAGCCTAGCATGCGAGTAGCTCTAGAAACAGTATCTTCGATGTGAGGGATAAAAGAAAATTTTTGGTCAAAGGTGACTCCAAGATCCTTGAAACAGGTAGACCTTGCCAGAGACTCTCCATTAACTGAGTAATTAAAGGCAATTGGACTTTTCATACGAAAGTAGCTGGCCACATTACACTTGGAAACATTAAGGTTAAGCCGGTTCAAAGTGCACCAATGGTGTACAGTATTGATGTTCTCTTGCAGTAGACCACAATCTGCTATAGAGTCAATCCTATGGAAAAGCTTTAGGTCATCAGCATATGCTAACCGAGAGCAATTGAGGGTGGAGATCAAGTCATTAGCGAAAACGTTAAAGAGAAGGGGGCCCAAGTTAGAGCCCTGAGGAACTCCAGAGGTGGGTGAAAAACAAGCAGATCTAAAGCCTTCGACCACTACAAACTGAGAGCGGTCAACTAAATAGGAGTTAAGGTGCTTTATCAAGCGATCGGAGAATCCAAACTGGCGTTCAAGCTTATTTAATAGGATGAAGTGGTCAATCTGGTCAAAAGCCTTTTGAAAGTCTGTGTAGATAACATCGATTTGACTTCTATCATTAAGTGCTTCGCACACAAACTGAGAGAAGAATGCTAGGTTTGTAGTACATGAGCGGCCAGAAACAAAGCCATGTTGATCGTTGGCCAGCATGGACTTAACCTTGGGAAAAATTAATTTATAAAGAGCCAACTCGAATAACTTTGAGAAATTGCACAGAATGGATATAGGGCGGTAATTCTCTATTGTTCCAGCATCGCCCTTTTTAAAGATAAGGCAAACTTTGGCTTGCTTCCAGATATTGGGAAAAATACCTGTGTTAAGGATCAGATTAAAAATGTGGAGCAGAGGGTCTGTAAGTGCAACAGAGCAGTCCTTAGCTAAAAAACTAGGAATTAGAT
Organism: Anthonomus grandis grandis; assembly: GCF_022605725.1. NCBI lineage: Eukaryota > Metazoa > Arthropoda > Insecta > Coleoptera > Curculionidae > Anthonomus > Anthonomus grandis. Next base: position 8,845,673 of record NC_065563.1, on the reverse strand, counting down.
CTGGGCCAGAGGTCATTTTGCTTTTGAGACACTTGCTCGCCATTATAATGTCGGTAGCCGCGAGCGCGACGACGTCTATGCAAGTCAAGGGAGGTTCAGAGGCGACAGGATGATCGCTGGGAAGTGAGTTCGTGTATACACTCCTGAAATAATCTCCAAAAGCGGACACAATGCTGTCAGGAGTATTGTATGATTGGTTAGAAAGCTTCATTGAGCCGGGGATTTGAGACTGATTACGTTTGCTTCGAATAAAAGACCAAAATTCACTCGGATCGGAGGTTATTTTGTTCTCAATACTATGGATGTACATTTTGTAGGCTTGTGCAGTTAGAGCTTTAATTGTCTTGCGCAGAGATCTAAATATCTCTAGATGATGTTTAGACTTGGAAATCTTAAAATCACGAAATGCTCTTTCCTTTTTATATATATTACGAATTATGTCCGCCGAAAACCAGGGAGGGAAACGTCTTTTACGTTTTACCTTGAAGGGTACCGCTCTAGCGAAAGTGTTGTTCAGTATATCATAAAAAACATCACATGCGGAGTTGACGTCCTGCTGCACCATGACAGGCGACCAATCAGTATCTAGCAGCAGCTGATACAAAATGGGAAAGTTAGCCTTTCTGAAATTAAATTCCTTTATTTCAGCTTTATTAAGGGCTAGGTTATTGAGAGAGATAAGGCCTGCATGGAATTCAAATGACAAAGAAGGATGGTAGGTATCCTCCGGGACAAGAGATGCACCGCTGTTAAGTACAGAGATATTAAAGCTTGCAAAGATTAAATCCAAACAGCGAAGATTGTTATTTACCACGTTATTGAATTGCTTATAGTTTAGGAAATCAAAAAAATTACTTAGAAGTTGACGTTTACTATTGGGAGATACCGAGTGTTCAATATAAGTGGGGACATTAAAGTCTCCCAGGATAATCACATGTTCAGAATAGATTACATTAACCATGGAAAAGGCTTCGAGAAAGCGTTCTAATTGCACGGAGTCGATGGAAGGAGGAACGTACAATACAAAAATATACAGTATGAAATGATTAAATTTGACCCTACATCCTACCAGATCGATTTCCGGTATTTCTTGGCTGATCGCAGAGAGGTCGAGGGCTTCTGAGGAGAGGTGGTTCAGAATCCCCAGTAGAACACCACCACCCCTTGAAGCAGCAACAAGGTCAGTTCTTCTGTCAGAACGGTACATTACGTATGAGTTGGGAAGGATTTCACCATCAAGTATATCATTTTGGAGCCAAGTTTCTGTGATGGAAATAATATCATAGCCAGAAGTAGACGCAGCACTAAAGCAGGTATTGGTCTTGGAGCGCAGGCCGCGGGTGTTCTGGTAATAGCAAGAAACTAGATTTTTTAAGGAGGGGGAGGTGGTTGCCCTTGGTTTTTTGCCGCTATTGAGGGAATACCATTGATATACTTAATGAAGAGGTTATCCTCACCACGGTCCCTGCGCAGCCTTAGTTCTTCCTTGACATTATTAAGGTGTTCCAACTGAGCCGGGGTAAGGTCAGACTCAATGTATATCTTTTTTCCTGAGAACTTACTTCTGTTCTTCAGTAGGAAGCCGACATCCCCATGGTTCACCAGTGTGATCTTAACTGGTCTGCAGCCATTACAGTTGGGTTTCCCAAATCTAGATGCCTTGGATATAGGAATATTACGGCCACACACATCGTTAAGCAGAGTAGAGATGTCTGCTGTGAAAGTCGGATCTTCAGACGACTCGGACTTTAGGTTAAAAAGCATTAAATTGCAGTTACGTTTTTGCCTCTCAATAATTTCCTGCAACACAACATTACTAGCCTCGGCGTTTGATTGAGTAAGTGGTGATTGTTGAGACTTGCCATTGGAAGCCAATGGCATCTTAGATGAGGTAACCTCCACCTGTAATGCATCCAACTTTGTCCTGACCCTTTCAAGTTCATCCAGTACAACAGGCAATTTAGATATTTCAGTCTTCAGCACTCCAACATCCCTTTCGAGTACCCCTACACGATCGATCAGTCCCAGCAGCTGCTTGACGCTGCCTAAGCACTCTTTACAGTAGAAGGGCATAGATCTCTTGCTTCACACCACTGCCCTGATTTCAGTAGCACTTAAATCACTGCAGCTTTGACAGACCATGCTTCTACAATGGTCGCAAGGGTAACCAAAAACCTCCCCATTTCTTTTAGGTTCTCTGCAAGTAACTGCAGTCTTACACTTAGTGCAAGAGCCAGACATTGCGATATCGGTACCCTCGCCCAGCTCCACTCACACCACGAAGGCAAGTGGAAAACGCCACTTGTTCGTGGGAGGAAAAACTGTGTCGATATTGCAGTCCAACACTACTTAAGGTTTAATGCACAGAGAAAAATAAAAATTAAAAAATTATGTGGTTAGATGCACTCTTGATAAATGACACTGGTTTGTTTATGTTATTGTTGTAAATTATGAGACTATTAAGTTATGGGACTTGGCAGTGTCTTCTTTTTGGACTTTACCCATTGTTTACAGCGAGCGGAATACTCTCCTACACAATAACTTAACTTTTAAAGACATTAACCCACTTAAAAACTTAATAATTTTGAAACCGATGGTAAACACGTTCGTTACAATTGGCTGACAAATGACAGAATATGTCATTTGTCAGCCAACGGTTACGAATAATATCTTATTCGTAACCGTACTCCGTAAAACACTTAAGGGGATGTTATCTTCCTCATCGTCAACTTCGTCGGCTAAATAATGCAAGAGTTCACCGAAGACGATCTCGATAGGTGAGTTGAGTTTTGTGAAAAAATGACTGAAGCGATTAATGATAATACTACTCATGTAAAGAATATCTGCTTCAGCGATGAATGAACATTTTATCTAAATGGATTTGTTAATAAGCATAACTGTAGATATTGGTGCAATGAAAATCCGCATGCATTTGTAGAAGGGCATACCCAGTACCCTCAAAAAATTAATGTATGGGCAGGCATTTTGGGAAATAAAGTGATTGGGCCATTATTTATTAACGAAAATTTAAATGGAGACATTTATTTGGATATGTTGGAAAATACCATCAATCCGCTTATCACTGAATCCATTGAAAACCAAATCGATGATCATAGAAACCCTATAGTTGATGAGGCTGAAATATATTTCCAGCAAGACGGCACTCCTCCTCACTATGTTCTTCCCGTTCGGCAATGGCTAGACGACGAGTTTCCAGATAAATGGATAGGGCGAAGGGGGCCTATAGAATGGCCTGCTAGATCTTCTGATATAACGCCGTTAGACTTTTTTGTATGGGGTCATTTGAAATCTATTGTGTTTACTCCCCAACCTGAAAGTTTGGATGAACTTCGTCAACGCATCATCGACAGCTGCCATGATATCACACAACATGTTTTTGAAAATGTCCGTCAGGAATTTTAACACCGCCTACATTGTTTGGCCAAAAACGGGCAACATTTTGAACACTTATTGAAATAAACACTGATATTTTTATGTTTTTGTTTTCTATCTGAACAAATTAAGATATACAAAGATTTTTCGAATTTCCTCAAAAACGAATCGACCGATTTAAAAAAAATCAAACGTCAAAATAAAAGACTTCGAAAGACCTTTTAAACAAGCTATTACTCGATACCCCTTGCCATTTAAAATTTTTAATTTTAAAATCGGCTTTATTATAGTACTTAGAATAGCCATCAATGTAAAATTTATCGTCACCCAGCTTCCATGTTTCAGTAAGAATAATAATGTGACAATGTTTGAGATCACATCCCTCAAGAAAGCTACCAACTAATTCATTAAAATTCTTTCTTATGCTTCGAGTGTTAAGATAATATGATATTCATATCAAAATTTTTGCCCAACACATCACAGTTTATAGCAATGTTACTCCTTAAAACAGACAGTAGGTATTGATAGGAAGGACAATGAGAATCGTTAGTTATTTAAATCGTCGTCGTTTAGCAATGGAACCATGGGCTCCAGAACATTTTTCGCCGGAAGGTTGGTTTGGACAAGAGTCGCCTTTATGGAAAGATTCTTGACAATTAAAACAACGGGTAACAGTGATATCTTCCTAAATAAATCTCTGGAACAGAGTTGAAGAACACTCAGCGGAAATTCTGTAGCGATCTCTAATTTTCTTCAAAAATGTGATTTTGAGCTCATCTTTTTGGTCAATAAATTGGTTTTGTTCCCCTATACAATTTGGCAAATCATCTCTGCTGATTTGTTTCCCATCATATCCAGGTATCTTTATTCTAGGTCTTCTTAATGTCGGTATTTCTATTTCATATCCCGTAAGTTTCTTTTCGGCCTCCTTTAAAGCATTTAGGTCTTGTTTGTTATGACACTTGACAAATTAATACCCATTTGAAGTACTTGAGGTACTTCGCGTACCTCTAATAGTCAGAAGACTTAATATTTTGCTTTAGGTCAGTCTCAATTTTTTTATGTTATGGTTCAGTTTGGGCTAGGTGAATTAAGGTTGGTAAGTTTACTTTGGACTTGTTTACCTGAGGTGGACTAAATATTACTGTATACTACCGCTCAAAAGTATTTGCCCACCATGTATTCTTTTTAATATTTTAAATTAGATACAAAAATCTTATCTTAATACCTATATTTAGATTATATCTCTTTTGTAAATTGCATATATGCTTAGACAGCATACCTATCAACTATGGTTCGTTGAAAAACACTGGGTATTTATAAATAGGTAAATAGTCTTGCAAATAACAAACAATGTAGTGAAAATGTGCACTTCTAAAAAACTAATCTGTTTACAGCTCGTTTCCGATGAAATTTGAAACATTTAAAGGCGTTTAGTCTTCAAGAATTGATTTTGATTAACATTGGTAAATAATTTCGCTGGCTTATTGACGATTGTCACCGTTTCTTTGCTCGTTTTTCAACATTCTTTAAAATGGCTAACACAAAAGAGTTATCGGTAGAACAAAAGGTATTATCATTGGACTTCATAAGGCTGGAAAGACTAACCGTCAAATTGCGCCGGATTTGGGAATTCCGAGGCGGATTGTCGATTATAATGTTAGGAAATTAACCAGAGAAGGGACTATTAGCAACAAACCTCGATCCGGAAGGCCAAAGGCAACAAGTTCAAAGGAGGATTTAAATATTATAATTACAAGCAAACACAATAGACGCCTTACTGCCCCTGAAATCATAGCAAAAATCAACAAGGAGCGTAAAAAAGCGGTCAGTGTTTCGACAGTAAAACGGCGACTTTATAATGCTGGTCTTAAAGGACGTTTAGCTGTATCAAAACCGCTACTGAAGGATGTTAATAAGAAGAAAAGACTTAAGTGGGCCCAATCACACCAAGAATGGACCATTGTTGACTGAAAGAAAGTTCTCTGGAGTGACGAGTCGAAATTCGAGGTTTTTGGAACAAAGAGGCGAGTTTTTATTCGCCGTTATGCCAATAAAAGGGTCACTGAGAACTGTACGGTAGCCTCAGTTAAACACGGTGGTGGTTCGGTAATGGTGTGGGGTTGTTTCGGAGGATCTGCGGTGGGCGATCTAATTAGAATAGAGGGAATTCTTCGAAAAGAAGGTTACAAAACAATTTTAAGTGACAATGTACTTCCTTCTGGTACTCGAATAATTGGGGAAAACTTCATCTTTCAACATGACAATGACCCCAAGCACACGTCGAAATTGTGCAAGCAATATTTAGGTCAATTACAAAGGCAACATCTTCTGAAAGTTGTCGAATTACTGTGGGATGAACTGGATAGACAAGTGCGAAAATCATGAATCCCACATCAAAAGAACACTGGTGGAGGATCATCTAAGAAGAGTGGCACAAGATACCTCAGGAAACTTTGGACAAATTAATTAGAAGACTACCGAACTCTGTGAAGCTGTTATTAAAAATCGAGGCGGACATGTATCCGTCCATGTGTGCGGAGATGAATCCAAAATTTGATTTTCTTAAATTTAATTAATTGAAAAATGTATTGTTTATATTCATTTTGTTATAAATAAACCGTTTCATAAGAATAACTGATGGGTTTATTATTTTTAGTTATAACTTTAAAACAGTCATATGTGGGCAAGTACTTGTGAGCGGTAGTGTATGTCATAGGCATGGTATTGTAAATTTTCTGCATATTTTCCAAATCGTCGATTTTCTTTTTTAGTAAGGAAATAATTTCGTGCGTTCCAGGGATAATCTGAATTTTATCTTCAATAGTATTCCTTAGCAAAGTACAAGGCTCAAAAGTCAAATATTTCTTATAGTGAAATATCATGACTCGAGAATAGAATTAAGTTGTAAAACTTCTGAGGAGGTTAAGAGCCTGCACAAGTCTTGCATAATCCATCGCATTTAAAAACTTTTCTGTTTTTGCCCCCGCAAACGTTACACTTCATGCTGGAAAGTAAATTCAGACAATTCCAACTTAGAAGAAGAACACTGGGCTGATAATCACACTATTTTGATGTTGTGTACACTTATTTTTTGCACAAAATACGCTACCAAAAAACTTGTTTTCAGTCTTTATGCCATATTAAGTCACCACAATCAGAAATGCAATAAAATTATAAATTAATTTTGGAAAAAACTAAAGAAAAATTATACTAGCAAAACAGTTCGAAAACAGAACAGCTGACGTGCGGCGCTGACATTTTGATATGTGCTTGCATATTTTGTCCTGCGTCTTCCCTCATTGCCCTACACCTGTACACTGTGTCCCATTTTGGATGAGACTGCAGGATATCTCTGTCATTTTTTAAGATAGAGCTTTGCGGTTTTCGCGATCCTGTATCACTTTTTTGTAAAACTTTTAAAGCCACAAACAGAAATATTCTAACTACTTTTGTTCCTGAAATACAGGGCGAAAACAAAAATGTTCACTTTTGGAGATGTTATTATTTCTCAGGCCCTGTATAAGATGAATAAAAATGAAAACTGCTTATAATAGATATTTTTACATAAAAGTCAGTGGCGTATTTAATTTTTTTTCCCAATGCACTGTTTTTAAGATTGGGCTCAAACTTGGTATTTTTTAAATGGAACACCCTGTATATTTTAACGTCAATTTTTGCATTTTTTTTTCTGAATACATTGATGTATCACAACCTATTCTTTAGTAAATTTTAGCTTCAAAAATCAGAAAAATCCATATTTATTTTTGTTTTTAATAGTAGGCCATGAATTCTTTGACACATGCATAAAAAAATGTTTTGTTTATTGCATTCATGGAAACTAAGTCACAAACAGACTCAATACATATCAATAATGATGGCTGACGGTGAAAATATGGAATTCCAAAATTTTGAAAAGTATGATATAAAATGTTTAAACCTTTCTAACGAAAATGTCGAAGCGGCGCAGCAATTATATTTAAATAGGTAAAGCTCTAGCTTATTTTATTTTGTTACAAAATTCAAAAAATAAAAAAGATCTTATTAGGTTTCCAGAAAGACGTCAGCCATCTCGGGCTACGGTATTCCGGTTAAAATCTAATCTTTTAAATTATGGCTGCTATTCAAAACCTAGGCAACCCCATGTTGATAGAAATGAAGCTGGCGAAATTAATGTTTTAGCGTGTGTGGAAGCAAGACCCCAAATTTCCTGTAGAAAGATAGAGGAAGAGATAGGAGTTTCCAAAACAAAAGTGCAAAAAATTTTAAAAAAGCATAAATTTAAACCGTATAAGATAAATATTATTCAAGAATTGCATCCTGACGATCCGTTTAAACGACTGGAATTTTCTAATTGGTTTTTAACCAAAACTAATGAAGATCCGGATTTTGTAAAAAAGGTAATATGGTCTGACGAATCCCATATAAGCAGTAGTGGCATATTTAATAGGCAAAATACCAGACATTGGTATCAAGAAAACCAACATATTACTTTTGAACGACAGCAACAAGGCCGATTTGGTTTTAGTGTTTCCTGTTTTGTATTGGGCACTAAAATTGTATATACAATTTTTGAGGGTAGCTTAACTGCCCAACGATATCTAAATATATTGCAAAATAATTTGCCAGAGTTGCTGGAGGACATACCTTTAGCCCAGCGACATCAAATATATTTCCAGCAAGATGGAGCGCCCGCTCATAATTCAAGGGTAGTTAGAGAATATTTAAGTGCCCATTTTGATAGACGTTGGATTGGCACACACGGGCCAATGATGGCCCCCGAGGTCACCGGACTTAAGTGTTTTGGACTTTTTTGTATGGTCGTACTTAAAAAATAAAATTTATGCAAATCGGCATAATAATATAAATGAACTCCGAGCGACAACTGAAGAAGCATTCATAAACTTACAAAGGCAACCCTTTATACACACAACCGCAATGTCTAGGGATATTTTGAATAAATTTGTATATATATTTTTTAATATGATCTTTTTTTTTAAATTTATTTGCAAGTTTAAGAGTAGTTTATAAGGTAATAAAAAAACCCAAAAAATTTTAAATAATTTATATTTTTTCTAAAAAAATGCAAAAAAATTAAAGTTGTTGAGAAACTAGGTTTTACAAAAATTTAATTCTTAATTTTAAATTAACAAAAAATAAACAAAAACAATATTCAATAACTTGTATGACCTCCACGACTGTTCACAACTGCTTGACATCGTCTGGGCATGCTTAGAATTAAATGATCAATATCATCTTGGGGTATCTCATTCCAGGCTTCTTGAAGTGTCAGAAACAAAGTTCTTCTATTGTCTCTTGGTCTTTCCATACGAAGAACTCTTCTTTGAAGCATATCCCACATGTGTTCAATGGGGTTTAGGTCCGGGGATTGAGGTGGCCATGGTAAGACATCGATATTATTCATTTCTAGAAACTCTCTAGCAACCCTTGAAGTGTGTGGTCTGGCATTGTCGTGCATGTAAACAAAGGTTTGACCAATTGCTGCTGCATACGGAATAACAACAGGTGCCAGTATCTGATCCACGTATAATCTGCCAGTTAAAAAGTTTTCTAATAAAATGAGGTCTGTTCTTCCTCCAATACTAATGCCTCCCCAAACCATGATGGTTCCGCCACGAAAAGAATGCACTTCCTGGACATTGCACAGGCGGTTTGCGTTTCCAGGCTCTCTCCACATGCGAACTCTTCTTGAGTCGGGGTAAATTCCAAACCGAGACTCATCAGTGAACAGCACATTTGCCCAACTTTCATTTTGCCACAACAAATGTTCTTCCGCCCACAAAAGTCGTACTCCTCGATTACCCCAGGACAACGGTTGCACCCTTAAAGGCCGACGACTACGTAGGTTGTTTTCATGCAAACGTCGGCGTACAGTATCGGCTGAAACCTCAACGTTATGCACTTGCTGTAGCATGATTTGCAATTCTGGTGCTGTTACAGTGGGGCGTCTTCGAGCATTTAAGTGTAAAAAGCGGTCCTGTAGAGGGGTTGTAATACGTAAGCGACCTCTATGCCTTTCCGCCACATCGCCTTCTTCTCGATACCGTGCATATAAGCGTGAAATTACGCTTTGAGTAGTGCCCATGTTCACTGCAACCTGTGCTTGCGTCATACCACCATCTAAAAGGCCCACCGCTCGTATCATTTCTTCTCTCGTTAAATGTCTGCGCTGCATGGTTAGCAAGAACTATACTGAGCTCTATGAACAAACTTTTTTCCAAAAAAACGCAAACACTTTTTTTTGGTAAAAGAATTCAAGACAATAAATAACGATATGTGTATTTGTTTATTTATTTGAGATAAATAAATTAAGTAGAAAAATGTACAGTGTGGTTTAAGCAGTCTAAAATAAGGATAAAGTCTAGATATTTTTATATTTATAGCAAGTAAATAAAATTTTAACAAATTAAAAAAAAAATTAAGAAAATTCTAAATTATTCCTAGACATTGCGGTTGTGTGTAGTTTTAAATGCCTTAAGACGAATACAGACTGTATGTGGTTTTTGTATAAGACAAAATGGACAGCAGTTTGAACAGTTTTATTACATTTATATTTGTTGTTTTTTTTATGGTTTTTGTAATTAATTTTCTAATTTGATTCTTGTAATTACTAATTAGTTTTTAATGTTAAACCTAGTCCGATATATTTTTTTTGTTTTTAACATTTTTATGTTTATATTAATATTTTAAGTTAATGTTTAAAATATAGTTAAATAAACAGGTTTAAATCACATGGCGTTTTAAAAAAGTAATAATTAAAGGCATGTGTGTAAGAATTCATGGCCTACTATTAAAAACAAAAATAAATATGGATTTTTCTGATTTTTGAAGCTAAAATTTACTAAAGAGTAGGTTGTGATACATCAATGTATTCAGAAAAAAAAATGCAAAAATTTGACGTTAAAATATACAGGGTGTTCCATTTAAAAAATATTTATTTTTTAATTAAAATTTTATATATAGTATTTCAGGAACAAAAGTAGTTAGAATATTTCTGTTTGTGGCTTTAAAAGTTTTACAAAAAAGTGATACAGGGTCGCGAAAACCGCAAAGCTCTATCTTAAAATATGACAGAGATACCCTGCAGTCTCATCCAAAATGGGACACAGTGTACTCAATCTACAGTATTATTTTTTACTGGGCGAAAGTCAATACTGCCCTGTTCGTGACTGATCTTTGTAATGATTTAGTGTATCGGTTATCCATAATCGTGAAATGTTCTTATTTTTTGTTTTTTGTGCAAATCAAAAATTTTTGAATTTCAATTATCCCATTTACGCATGGTAATATAGCGATTTTTAACTTTACAGAGACTCCCTAAAACGCCAAGTGGTCTCCCTACGTAACCTCTTGACCGAACTGGTTCAATACTTCGCCCAGGCCGAAGACGAACTGAACAACACCCTGGTGGACAACCTGCTGAACCGTAACTCCTGCACGGACCCGATTATAGAGGATGACGTCAATTTGGACGCGTCCAGCGGCGCTACGACCAACTCCAGTCGCGTCTTCGACAGTTTCAATAAGACTCGGGTCCATTTGGCGCCGAATTTCGGGGATTTGATCGATATGGTGGAGCATCACAGTCACAACGAGTCGCTGGACATCTCGGTCGATCTGAAGAACGAGTTAGGAATGCGTCTGGAGCAGCTCAGACAGGAGGCGAACGCGGTTTTGGCGTTGACTCAGAAGGATCAGAAAGAGGGTGTTAATTTGGCGATGCAGAAGGAGAATGGAGAGGAGGAGGTGTTGAGTGGACAGTTGGTGTTGGAGAGGGAGCAGCGTGAGAGGTATGAGCAAGTGTGTTTGCGATAGAGAGTGGTTATTTATTTGTTATTTTAGGAAGTGGAGAAACTTAATATGTCTGGAAAATTTAAATTCAAAGTTTATTCAAAAAATATAGGGGAGAAAAAAAATTGCCAAAAATAGCTTGTGCTTTAACCAGATATTCACTAACTTATATTTATATCAACCGTTTTTTATCTGAAACTTTCTCATTGCCTCGTTTTTATGTTAAACTATATTTATTCATTACATAATAACATAGAAAAAGTACTATTTAACAAAATGTAAAGTATCTCGTTTTGCACATCTGGTAAATTGAGATAATGTTTAAAAATAATTTAAAAAAATCATGTAAAACGTAACTTAGCCCATTAAGTTCATTTTTTCTATAGATAGTTCCAGTTTTTCTTTGTATAGTATTAAAGTTAGCACAGCTACTCAGTACCTCATTAGTATCCCTTTTTTTTTCTGCCGAAAGGAGTAGAACTATTTGTTCGGGTGTTACTTGAAATGTCGTGGTTGTGTACGAGGGAGTCGCGTTAGAAAGTAAAGAAAAAAAATTGTGTACAGCAGATCTATTAAAGCCCATAGCACAGATGTAAATAGCTCCGCACCAGATGAATATTCCAATGTTAAATTTGCGGATCCTAAAAGGATGCCTTAGCGAGCTCTAGCATCGCAAGCCAAAATTATTAGTCTATGTTGTCAAATTGAGCATCCCGGTTTGTTGCGTGCCTCTGCGTTACGGCGGGTAAACTTGAGTTAAGGCGTAATAATTGACGACTTGTGTTTTATTTTTAAATCAATATCTGGCATGACTGATTGTGATTATCTTTTAAACAGGCGGAATTTTCGAGCGCAAAAATTGACTAGAAAAAAATGACGGGCGCAAAAATTTACTAAAAAACTCTTCTATGTAGATTTTGATAGTAGTTCTTATAGGCAGCACACTATAACTAGAATGCAACGTTCTTTCGATAGGTATAGGATCGGCAACATGGCTTTCAGATTTTCAGTTCTCATGGGACTTAATGGGGATCGTTTAAATTCCTCTTTTAAAATTGAGTTTTTAAGTGAAATTTCGGAAAAGAAAGTAAATGTAATTATTCTTCGCATCTCTGTTCTTCTGTGATCTAAATGGTAGGTATTCATATTTTAGTGAATCACGCACTGTGTTAAAAGTAAACAAACTTTTTTGCTGTTCCCGCAAACCCGTGCCCTGCTTCAGTTCAAATTTAAGTGCCTTCACGTACGGTGTTATTTCTCGGTGTGATAATTTCGGTTGAAACCTATTACGAAAAACTTATTATTTTGTATTAACGTTAAGTGATAGTGATATAATGTTTACGGAAAAGGAAAGTGTTAAAGGAATTGGACGATATGCGAAGGAAGTTTGCACGTTTGGAGAGACAATTACGGTCAGACTCCTCTTTAGAATTGCAAGGTACAAATTAATGATAAATTTTGAGTGTAACGTGTGAATTGACTATAGAAATTCCTGTACACATTTTGTGTGCATACTAACTTATAAAGGGTGTAGTTGTCTTGACTACAAGAAGCCTGTACACGTCTTGTGTTCTATTATATAGAATTTGTTGTGCATCTTGTGCTATATTATAATATGGGTGTAGTTGTCTTGACTACAATAAGCCCGTACACGTTTTGTGTACCTACTATGTTATAATGGGTGTAGTTGTCTTGACTACAAAAAACCCGTACACATCTTGTGTACCTACCATGTTATAATGGGTGTAGTTGTCTTGACTACAAAAAGCCCGTACACGTCTTGTGTACCAAATTATAACGAGTCTAGTCTTTTGGGTTGCATAAGCATATAGTCATAGTGCTTCAAAAGAAATTGCGTATTTAATGGCTTAGTTATTTTAATCAAATATAAAAGCTCCTTCTTTTAAAAGGATTAAAAAAATTTAAATACCAATGGTTAAAACTTACCAATAATTCTAAGATTTTAGACTGGGTTACCGGGATTAAATTGCCTTTCCATTCAAGACCCAAAAATAAATTATTTATTATGAATAATAATTGTACCCATAAAAGCACCTATTTAAAGGAAATAAAATCATTACTGGAAAAAAGGGTTATTTCAAGATGTACATATAAAAAGAATCAGTTTCTTTCTTCATATTTTCTGATTAAAAAGCCAAATGGAAAATATCGTTTTGTTCTTAATTTAAAGAAATTAAATACCTTTATTGCTGTAAAGCACTTTAAATTGGAAGATTATCGAACAGTTAAGAATTTATTATCAGAGAATGATTATTTAACAAAATTAGACTTAAAAGACGCATATTTTTTGTTACCCATAGCGCAAAGATATCGAAAATATTTGAGGTTTAAGTTTAATAATGAACTTTTTGAATTTAATTGTGTTCCTTTTGGGTTGAATGTAGCACCCTATATTTTTACTAAAATAATGAAAGTAGTGGCCACCTACTTGCGAGCGTTAGGCTGTAAATTAGTTATATATTTGGATGACATTTTAATTATGTCAAATAGCTTTATTGAATGCCTAAAATTTACCAAATTGGCTTTAGCCAAACTTACTTCACTAGGGTTAGTCATAAATTTTGAAAAAAGTATATTAACACCAACTAAAGAAATAACATACTTAGGTTTTGTATTTAATACTTCCTCTATGAATATGTATCTACCAGAAGAAAAAATATCAAAATTAAAAAAGCTAATTTTAAAGTTTCAAAGCAAAGTTAGGTGCAGAATCAGAGACTTTGCTTCTTTTGTGGGAAAATTAGTGTCACCAGGATTAAATTACGGTTGGTTACACACTAAACCATTTGAAATTGTTAAACTAAAAAATTTAAAATGCAATAACATGAATTATAACAAAAATATGTTAATTCCTCAATATTTAAGTATTGAATTTAATTGGTGGTTTCAAAACATCACCAACAAAGACAAAAATTTAAAGCAACCTCCCTTTAATTTCGAAATATTTTCAGATGCTTCTACCTCAGGTTGGGGTGCATTTTGTAAAGGAGAGGGAGCGAAAGGGTTTTGGAACAGTATAGAACAAAATCAGCATATAAATATTTTAGAACTTCAAGCGGCTTTCTATGCCTTAAAATGTTTTGCAAAAAATATAATTAACTGTAATATTCTTCTTAGGTTAGACAATATTACTGCTGTCGCTACAATAAATAGAATGGGAAGTACAAGATATAAACAATTAAATAATAAATCTAGAGAGCTATGGGATTGGTGTGAAAAAAGACACATTTTAATTTGGGCCTCATATATTAATACAAAGTTAAACATTTACGCTGACGCCTTATCTAGAATAACATCAACAGAAACTGAATACGAATTAAACCCAAGTGCTTATGCAGAAATAACAGTCTCTTTCGGCTCACCGAAAATTGACCTTTTTGCAACTAAGCAAAACACTAAAAGTGTAAGATATATTTCATGGGGTCCAGATCCGGATTCAGTTTGTGTCGATGCTTTTACTGTAAATTGGGGAAATTTAAATTTTTATGCATTCCCTCCATTTTGCTTAATTCCTAGAGTTATAGAAAAAATTAAAACAGACAGAGCGTCAGGTATACTTATAGTTTCTTACTGGCCATCACAGGCATGGTTTCCCGTTTTTGTCGAATTGCTTACAGAAAAACCTCTTATTTTTTCACCAGAGCGTAACTTACTTATGTCTCCTTTCAGGGAGAGCCACCCACTGTACAAGTCGCTTTCCCTGGTGGCGGGGAAGTTATCCGGCAATCCTTTGCCAGAAAGGGTTTATCTGAATCAATCATACCAACTATGATAACTTCAATTTCAGAAACAACATTGAAGCAGTACAGTACTTGTTATAAGAAATGGTGGGAATTTTGTAATTCTATTAATCATGACCCCTATATATACAATTTAGATTTGTTATTAAAATTTCTTCTAAAAGCTCATAATGAAGGACTTTCTTATATATCAATTAATACTTACAGGTCTTCTCTTGCCTTAATTCTAAAATTTTGTCCGCAAGACTTAATTGTTATAAAACGTTTTTTAAAGGGCCTGTACAACAAAGACCTTCTGCTCCAAAATATTCCGTTACTTGGGATCCTAGTCCAGTTTTAACGTTCTTAAGCGGTTTATTTCCCTTAGAATCCCTTAATCTTAAAGATTTGAGTCAAAAACTTGTCACTTTATTAACTCTAACATCTGCAAGTAGAATGCAAATAATATCAAAAATATATTTGGAGCATATAACACATAAAGTAGATAGACTTGAAATAAGGATACCCGGGAAAATTAAGACATCCGGTCCTTGAAGGTTACAACCATGTTTAGTATTCCCTTATTTTAAAGAAAATCCTGCCTTATGTGTTGCAAAAACTTTAGAATTTTATATTCAAGTAACGTCCACCTATAGAAAAAGATCGGATGCCCTAATTATAACGTATAAAAAAACTTTTCATACGGCATCTACCCAGACTATTAGTAGATGGGTTAAGGAAATCCTTCATAGGAGTGGTATAGACACAAATATATTTTCGGCTCATAGTGTAAGGCATGCTGCTACGTCAGCAGCTTATAGGTCCGGCATAAACATAGACAATATTAAAAATACAGCGGGTTGGACAGAAAAGTCCTCGGTTTTTGCGCGATTTTATAATCGCCCAGTAGTTCCCGATGCAAGAGACTTTGCGAATTGTATTATTAGTGGTAAAAATAATAAAACTTCAATGTAAAAAGATATACTTTACATTTATTATTATTATTTAGATGTATTAGATTACAGTTTTTCGTTTAGTTTGAATTACTTCGTTTGCATTTATTCGCATATTATATATATTATAGCTTATATTAGCCTGTAAGTTATCAGTTTTAATATGTTAATACCAAAATGAATTTTTTGTTATTATATAATTCCAGAATCGCACTATGAGTAATTGCTTTCAACATCTACCATTTAGATCACAGAAGAACGGAGATGCGAAGAATAATTAATAGATTGATCGACTTACCTGTAAGGATGATCAATCTTGATTATTCGAGCATCGAAGTTCTTCTGTGATAAGGCCCTCCCACCACTATGCTTACCCACATAGTGCGATTAAGGTTCAGCCACAAAGTTGAACTAAAGCAGGGCACGGGTTTGCGGGACCAGCAAAAAAGTTTGTTTACTTTTAACACAGTGCGTGATTCACTAAAATATGAATACCTACCATTTAGATCACAGAAGAACTTCGATGCTTGAATAATCAAGATTGATCATCCTTACAGGTAAGTCGATCAATCTATTAATTATTATTAAGAGCTTACTAAGTCTTAGTAACATCTCCCGGCCAGTGTCGGTGAGTTATATACTATAAAAACAGTGATAAATGGTTATAAAGATAAACACCTTGTTTGTAAACAGAAACAGGTGGAGCGGGGCCGGCTTCTTAAGTGGGTCAATGTGCTATTTATCGATTTTCAAGTTTATTTTACTTATCACTTTTAAGATTTTTGTGTTGTGCTCTTATCTGTGTGATTTGGGATTTTTTGTGAATATCTTGTGTTCCACTAAAACTAGAAATTTATGCCTAAGAGCCAAGGTTAATGCTTTATTTACATTAAGAATGTAGGTTTTGTTTTATTTATAAACATATTTGGAGGAAATCTGGGAAGGAATACCCATAGTATTAGTAAGTATAGGTAAATCTATTAGCTGTATTTATACAGGGTGATTGATGGTTGATGGTACCTTAGACGTTTACGGAGAACGGAAAATATTTTTTTTTGAAAATTTGGCAACATGGGTTTTAGCTGAGGATCTAACGATTAAAAATATTTTTAGCGATGCAGCGTTGCCGCTTATACCAAAAAGTAGTAGCAACTTTGTTATTTTAAATGGAATACCCTGTATATTTTTTTATTTTCCGATCCGCTATCACTTTATGATTGGTTTTGTATAAGGTATTTCTATACCTATCTTTAGTGGTTTTCGAGAAATTAATTATTTTCTTTATTTTTTGACCAAAACATAGCTCCAAATAAATTTGTATTACTACGGCACTGGAACGCGCAGAACCTTGAAATTATAAACGTAATTTATGGAAGTATTTTACATTATTTTTCACTATGAAAATTTGTTCTACGTTATACAGGGTTGCTCAAAATTAGTGATTTTACCGCTAGATACAAAAATGGTAAAAATTGCATTTTTTAAAATGGAACACCCTGTATATTATAACATATTCTAAAAGGAAATTAAAATCCCTGTCTAAAGAGGTATTATGTTCCTATATCGAAGTAGTTCGGTTTCGGAAATAAAAGCAATTTTCTGTAAAAATCGGAATATTTTGACATATTTGCTTTAGTTGGCCATGAAAGGTCATGATGAAACAATGCTATGTTATTGATGTTTGACAGTGACATTTAGTTGATTAATAGTAAATACGCTTGGGTGTTTTTTTAAAATAGTGACCTAAAAATTCATTAAAATGGAAAGAAATATTTATTCAAATGAAGTTTTGATGAATCTATTTATTATTCATGGACAATGTGACAAAATTGTAGCAAGAACATGCAGAAAGTTCAATGAAATGTACCCGAATTTACGAAAAATGGATAAAAGAAAATTTGTGCTAATACAAAATAACTTTATACAATTTGGTTCACAACTTAAAAATGATACAAGATTATAAGTAATTTACAATAAATTTTAAAAATACTTCTTAAAAATACTTTCTTAATTAGACTTCTAAGCAATTCAAAATCCTGCGTTGTACAGCATGTGTTGTCGCTACTTGTATTTTAGAAGGGTCTAGTTGACCAATGCAATTGATAAGTCGTTGACGTAGTTCCTGTTTACTGTTTACCGGTGTCTTGTATACCATTTGCTTCAAATTACCCCAAAAGTAAAAATCAAGTGATAGCGGATCGGAAAATAAAAAATATACAGGGTATTCCATTTAAAATAACAAAGTTGCTACTACTTTTTGGTATAAGCGGCAACGCTGCATCGCTAAAAATATTTTTAATCGTTAGATCATCAGCTAAAACCCATGTTGCCAAATTTTCAAAAAAAAAAAATTTCTGTTCTCCGTAAACGTCTAAGGTACCATCAACCATCAATCACCCTGTATATAGGCATTCATTGAAGAATTTAATTGCCTTTAGAAAATGCCAAGTCCCTGCTGTGTTCCCGGATGTAAATCTAATTACAAAAGTAGTTTAAGAGCAGGGGAGGCGAGTATTTCTATTTTTGGCTTCCCCAGAGATGAGCAGCTTAAAATTAAATGGCTAAAAGCCATACCTAGAGATAATTGGGCTCCTACTCAATGTTTTGTAGTTTGTGCCAAGCATTTTGACCCGAATGATATTATCCGTGAAGATAATTATCTTTTACCTGATGGTACACTCACTAAGATTAGAGTTAAAGCAAGATTAGTTTACTCAGCAGTGCCTCAAATTTTTCCAAATTTACCTGCATATTTAACAAAAACAGTCCTAGACAAGTTATAGTGAACAATAAAAGCATAAAGAACCTGCCAATGAAGCATCTGAGCAACTTGATTTCATAACAAATTTTAAAGATCTTATGAGTAATTACTTCGAAAAAATTCTAATATCTGACCTGTGGAATTAAAAAATTGTTGGGGATACAAAACTATATTTCTATACTTTAAACTTGAATGATGCTTGTATAAATATTATTAATCAAATATCAATAGATAGCGACCTACATGAAGTCTTTTTAAAAAACAATGAGTTGTCCCAAAATACCCTAAAATGGATTTTACCTTTCGAATTGTAATTAAGTAGGTGGTCTCAACTCGAACATCTATTAACTAGGTATAAGTCTTCTGATTATTATGAGCTTAATAAACCATACTCTTTATCTCTATAGAGAAGTTTCAGGATTTATGATAATTGATGATTCATTAACCAAAATTCAGATTTCTTAAAACAGACGTTAAATTTATTAGAAAGTTCTGATTCACACAACTTAGAGGATGAAAAAGATAGTGACATTTGTAATCGAGTAATACTTTTAATAGACCAAATAACTTCACTTATTTTAAAGCAAAAACATTATTGCCCATCAACTATGTAATGTCGTTTATGTTATATATTATATCCCCTTGCGCATATGAATTGCTTAGAGATTATTTTAATGTACCCACCAAGAGGTACCTACAGTATCTTTCATCTAGCTTTGATGTGTCACCAAATCTTACTCAAATAAAACTAACGACACCACTAATTATTTAAACATTCTATCCATTTCTTTGGCACCGACTGAGAAAGATGTTAATTTATCAATTGATGAAATTTATAGGCTATAGGGGAAAAAGTCTAATAATGCATTTATATAATTATTAACGGCGCCTATACATATTTCAAACAATAAATCAATTACCAAAATAAAATATTCTCATTTGTAAATAAAGCAAAATCAAAATTGAACGTCCATCTCGGCAGAGCCGCGCTTTCAAAGCGTAAACGGATCCACCTTAACGGATCCGAATCTCCCACGCGGCTTGAGTCAAGTCGGCTGTGGTATAGCCTTGACTTGCATTTTTCTTTTAGCAGTTTTTGGATTTCTCTCAAATTAATTAGTGACTCGCGACTTTAACAGGTTTTTTAAATTAATTTGTAACATTGTTTTATGTCTTACTATTATCTAGCACTCCTGGACAAAATTATCGCACCACTTGATTTTTTTCACCAAGAGATTTTTTTTTTTAAGAAAGATAAAAAAAAATTAATAAATAAACATTCTTAACTATGCATTATTTATTGCCAAAAAAAATTATATTCTATTTAACAAAACGAGATTTAAGTAACTAAATTCAATACAAGGAAAAAACATCGATTTTCACTAACTTCAATTTTGATACAAAAATAAAAAAATAGACCCAAGAAAAACAATAATAAATTCTCAATATCGTGTATTGCCACCTCTAGCTGCAATGACCGCTTGAAGTCTTCGCGGCATTCCTCGTATCAAATTTTGAAAACTTTCCTGCGGAATATTTTCCCACTCCTCACGAGCAGCATGTTCCAATTCAGCTAATGTTCGGAGAGGAGGATTTCTTTGCCAAATGCGCCGTTTTAACATGACCCAGGCATGTTCTATAGGATTCAAGTCGGGGCTACGGGGCGGCCAGTCTAAAGTGGTAATTCCCACATCATTAATGTATTCAATAACATCTACAGCCACGTGAGGGCGAGCATTATCATGCATAAGTAAGAAATCCGCTCCTATGAATGGCGCAAATGGAACTACATGTTCTTCAAGGACCTCCAACACATACCTACGTGCATTAAGAGCTGGTCTAGGTATGGGCACTAACTCCGTACAGGCAACGTAGGCGATGCCTCCCCAGAACATAAAACTTCCTCCACCAAATGGCTCCCTTGGAGATATGCATGCTTGGGCAAATCGTTCACCCTCTCTTCTCCAGACTCTAGAATGGCCGTCTGGTGATCGCAATGCAATTCTCGTCTCGTCTGTAAACAAAACGCGCCTCCAGTCATTAATATTCCATCCCGAGTATTGTCTTGCAAATCTTAAACGACTAACACGGTGTTGGCTGGTGAGGAGTGGTCCAGTTGCGGGTCTTCTGTTATTTAGATTCGCTTCATGGAGGCGTCTTCTAACTGTACGATCTGAAATATTGACATGGCGTGTCATCTTGTCATCTCTTTGAGAAGTAACTCTATGTCGTCCTTGTCCTGGTCTTCTTGTGTGGGTTCCAGTCTCCCGAAACCGCTGCACAGCTCGTATAACTGTTGTGTGATGCACGCCTAAAATGCCAGCCACATAACGGTAACTTCGACCTTCTCCAACTAAAGTTACTGCTTGGACCGCTTCAATTTCAGTTAGATGACGTGCCGCTCTCTCCATACTCAATAAAAAGGACGGTTTATGTTTCACAACAGTTGTTTTAAATTATCACCTTAAAACGTACGAAGTACTACTGAAACTGTTCGCTTTAGGTATATATTTAACGAAAAATGCAAAATAAGGAATTTAAATGTTCAGATAAATTTGACCTTGAGTACCAAAATAGAGCATAAACATAGTTCTTGTCCAGTTCTGCTTTTTGTATGAGAAAAGATATATAACTGTTTTAACTGATATTTATTTTTATTTACATTTTCTTGACAAAATAATCAGTGGTGCGATAATTTTGTCCAGGAGTTTAGCTTAAGTTGTATTAATATTGTATCCTTTGTATTATTTTATTTGTTTTTTAAATTGGTGGATACCGTTAATGAATAAATAAATATATTAAGAATTGCCCTAACTTTTTGTGAAAACCTCATAAAAATGATAGAAGTCAAACTCTGTAGGTTACTCACCAAATTGTTACATTTCAGGTTACAATCCGAGCTGGCCGAGTCAAACGCCCTCATAACCTCCCTGGAAAAGGAAAAAGAGGCCCTGGAGCAAAGACTTGACGACCTCCTGGATAAAATTGGCATGTTAGAGGCGGACCTGGAACAATCCAGGTACAAGATCTCCGAGCTGGTGGAGAGCGGCAGAAGGAGCGAAGTGGTTTCGGAGGGTTACGGGGAAGAGGGACAACCCACTTTGGGAGGACTCGGTAAGTATCCAAATATTATTTTGTTTTTTTTTTAAGTATCTATTTATATTTCAATCAATCACCAAATTATTGTCAAGAAATTGTTACAATTTGTAGACAAAGCTGTAAAACAAAAAAGACACAAAAATGCAAACAAAACACAATTAAAAAAAAGAAAAACAAAACAAAATTTAAAAAAAAATATAAATAAATAAATAGAATAGATTATCTACAATATATACAGATTAATACAATTTAGAAATTGTAAGTAGTCAAAAATATTATTATAAAATATACAATTTAATGTATACAATGTCAAAAAAAAAGTTCATTAAAAAATCAAGAAAGTATAAAATGCTGTAAAATATACGTTGAACACAACAATTCTCTCTGTCTCTCACGACTCCGTATAATATATCAATATAGTTATAAATCTAGAGGCATGCGTAACGGAAGACTTTAGTGTTACGGAAAACAACAATCGCTCGCAAGTGCCCTCTTTGCTACATTTCGCTAAATAAAAAGATATAAACTAGATGTATACAACAAAGTAGAAACACTAATCAAAAATAACAAAACTAAGCTGACTATACTTAACCGATAATAATAAAATCAAATATAACCGTGATTTTAAACAGTCTACATTTTTAACTGCTATAAAGGAAGGCACAGACTGGCGCGATCGCGGCCGTGATCACGATCACGATCACAGCCGCGATATCGTAAGCGATCATTTTAACACAAACTAAATGCGACTACGGTGGCGACCAGTTCATCTTTTTGCCATGTAGTTATAGCTTGTTTGTTGAAAAAAAAAATGACTGATCGAGATGAGGTGCTGTTACTTGCAGCCTTATGTGAGGATGAGTGCAGAGAAAGGTAAGTATTTTAATAATAATTGTTGCTTGTGTAGTATATTTGTGAATTATCCTTTATGTTAATTACTATACTGTATTATACTTTTAGAAAGAGAAGGATCTGGGTGCACGAAATTAATCAAACGCGTAATTTAGAAGGAGAATTTCATACATTATTTACTAAACTTAGACAAGACGAAGAAAGGTTTTTTGTATATTTTCGAATGCCAATAAAAAGTTTTGATTACATATTAAAACTGATTAAAGAAGATATAAAAAAGGCATATACTAATTTTGGAGAGCCTATAACAACCGCTGATCGTCTAGCAGTTACTTTACGATAAGAAAACTAATTTATTGGTTTGTATTTTTTGTTTATTTGCATTTCGACTTGCGTATGTTTTACTTGGATACATAAAAAAATCTCTTAAATACACAAACAACATACCATTGTCAAAAAAAAGCTTATAAATTCCGTCGAGAAAAAGTTTCATACCATGTGGTTGCTTCTGAGCATGTTTGAGAATTATCCGATTCCGGTGGTGAGGTGGCAGCATATGAATTAAGTGGTGAATTCGAAAACTGATTACTTGTTTGACATGTCGAATTTTGCTGATAATTTACGCCAGAAGGTGTATGAAGTCTGGTACCTGTAGTTACTGAAAAGGATGAACCAGTTGTGGTTTCCTCTATATCACGTAATTCCTCTTCCATTATTACTTGCGCAACTCGATATTTTGCAACAGCTTGACGTTTTGAAGATAGTTTTTTAATCGCTTTAGCATGTCCCAAAAATAACAAATCAAGGTCGTCATAACTCGTACCCTGTGAATTGTTATCTTTATTTTTCAAATATGACAAAACCTGAGAAACGGATGATTCATTGTTCTCTCGTACAAATTTTCGCTTAGGTGCAGTTTTTTCAATAGATGAGGAGTAATGGTTGAATTTTCCGTAGTATTTGCGGATGACCTAGACCGATCTACATCAGAGCTATTTTCATATGTTTCGGTTAATTCATATGTTTCAGTTTCTCTTCTACTCAAGTGATTCTCCTCCTGACTACTTTGAGTATCTTCATTAACTGTTTCCTCAACATTACTTGACGTTTGAGCGAACTGCAAGAACGGCTTAAAAGCTGACATCTGAGCAGCCCAAGGCCAACTATATCGATCAATATTTTTGGCTTTCTGACCTGTATGAGTCTTTTCAGATCGAAGATGCTTTGCGTAGCAGTCGCGAATATTTTTCCATCTTTTCTTTGCATCTTCACCTAAAAAATTATTATAATAAATAATAAAAAATTCACAAATGCACCTGGAAAAGGTGAATTTGCGACAACTCTGCGTAATTTCATTGATTTATATTTGCAGGTTTCTTGCGACTGGAGATTCTTTAAAAACAATCGGCCACAGCTACAGAATGGGATTTTCAACTGTGAGTCAAATTATTAATGAAGTGTGTGATACAATATGGAAACATCTACAGCCTATTTATATGCCCGAACCATCCACAGAGCTATGGGAAAGAACAATTTCCGGATTTGAGAATTCATGGCAGTTTCCCAACTGTATTGGGAGTATAGATGGGAAACATGTCGCAATCAAGTGCCCTCCTAATAGCGGTTCAAATTATTACTGTTATCTTAAAAAAATTTCAATTGTATTATTGACTATTGTGGACCACGAATATAAATTTGTTTGTGTGTATATCGGCGGCTATGGTAAAAACAGTGATGGTGGCATTTTTGAAGCATCCTCTTTTGGACAACGGATGTCCAGAGGATTATTGAACATTCCTCCCAATAGAGCCTTGTCAAAATGAAGAAACTCCTTGTGTACTTATTGGCGATGAAGCATTTGCTTTAACATCCTTTCTAATGAGACCATTCCCTTACAGATTATCACGTCACGATATTCGAAAAGAAAAATACAATAAGCGCCTATGTCGTGCAAGGAGAGTAGTCGAAAATGCTTTTGGCATTTTAGCTTAAAAATGGAGGTTATTTTACAGACCCTTAGAACTCAAAGTAGAAACATCTATAAAAGTTATCAAAGCAACGTGTGTTTTACATAACTATTTACGTACGGAAAAAAGAGATCTACTTTTTTCACATCTATTAGAAGATGCAGAGCCCATAATAGGAGCGTTAGATCCTCTTCCAGCTGACGGCCGAAGAGCGACAAACTATTCGTTTCAAATACGAGAAAATTTTGTAAATTTTTTTAATACTTAATATTTTTTCTATATTACTTTATCTTCATAAAGCTGCATACAATATAACCTGATAATAAAATATTACTTGTTTCATTTAAAGAAAAAAAATTCAAATTAAATAATTAAAAAAAAAACATTTTTACAAACAAGCTTTTATTAAAATGCCCTAAAAAGTGAAAAATAAATTTTAAATTAAATCAAACTAGAGTCAATTTATTATATTACAAAATTTGTATGACATAAAAGCTTGTTGCAAGATTTTGGTAAGTATCTAAATGTCAAATATAATATGCAATTTTGATCTTGACTCAAGTAATTTTGTGATAATTTACAAAATAACAAAACGAACTTCTCGCGTCAAACTTTTATGTCATACAAATTTTGTAATGTAATACCGAAAAATAATGAAAATACCGTTAAATTTTGTAATATAATATAATATATACATACCATCTATTTTCAGCAAAGCTCCTATTTCATCCCAAACCTTATTTTTGATTCTGGTATTCTTATATTCCGGATGTGATAAATCATAAAGAATTCTATGTATTTAATCAATTCAATTAATTGTTCTGTTGTAGTATCCATATTTATCAAAAAAAGTATGAAATGTACCCAAAATATTGTTGACGATCTGCGGCCAAACTCGACAAGTTCCAACTGATCGCTACCGCTGTCTGGAACGCTGTCAGGTCGCGTTTTTCGTGGAGTGGTATCGCGTCGATATGAATAAAGACGTTTATTTTCCACAGCTGCGATCAGCCGCCACCGCGGTCATGATCGTGATCGCGAACGCGATGTGTGCCTTCTTTAAGTAGTTAAAATAATATAATTTTAAATTTAGCTGTTTAGTTAAATGTAGTACATGGACACATTGAGCAAATATGGTTCCAATTTTCTGATTTGGCACCTTCCAAATTCCGCAATGTGTAGATCCGAAAGCATGCTAGTTACAATTATTCAGTTACAAAGCTTCGTAGACATAGTAACATACCGCACAAAAACATCATTAACAATCTCGTAATCAATCAATCAATCATATGCTTTATTGTCAAAAAATTACAAAATTTTGTAGATAAAGCTAATAAAAATAAATATACAAACAAAATAAATACATGCAAAAAAATAAAATT